>NW_024430747.1:0-19499 GCF_017639785.1 Mesocricetus auratus
TATTGTGTTCTGCAATTTGGGTCAGAGTCTCCTCTGCAGATTTGGGGGTAATTCCTGTCTGCACCTCTCATCTTGCCTTAGGAGTATTGGTATTAGAAATGCATACCTCAAATCTGCCTCCTACACATGGGTTCTGGGATGGAACTCAAGTCATTAAAACTGCCCAGCCAAAGGTTTTGCCAAGTGAAACATCTCCAAGCTTCTTCATTTATATTTAAATTTGCTTACTCATAAAACCAATTAGATAAATTATTTAAAATTTACTCCTCAAAGAGAAGGAAAATTGAAAAGAAGGAGAAGTGTAGAAAATGAATAGTATCTAAATTTATATTATACTACATTCCTAAAAATGGCAAGATTACAGGTCTTTTAGAAGAGGATTGTTTGCCTCTGATATTTGCAGTTTGGTGGGTTACATAGTTTACATCCCTTTAATGACCTTGCTGATACCAAGTGTTTTGTATTGGGGGGATATTTTTCTGTTACTTTGTGCAATGAGCTAAGATATTTTTATGTAAATATGCTTACAACCATAGCAAAAAAGCCATGTAAAAAGTATGTGTAAGTACTGGGATAGAGGGCATCAAAGTGTACCCGAGAGGAATTTTGGGGCTCCAGTGTCAACTCTTTCAAGTCATTTTCAGACTGAAAACCCAACAGAAAAATAGCTATATTTGTAAATTTCATGAGTTGCTATTTTGTGACTATTTCTAAAAAGATATCCTGGATACATCTTCTAAAAGTTGTTCAAAGTACATTGCTTATCAATGGAAGAAGAAAACAAAATAAACAAATAAAACCCCCCAAAAAACAACAACAAAATAAGAACAATCATTGGACTCAAAGCAAAGAATTAGTCTTAGATGTGAAGCAAATTTTCAAAAAGACAGGATTGGTAAAGGACAAATAGTTCCATATTCTATTATAAGTAGTAAAAGTCTGAACCCCTGAGTTGTGCCAGTGAAGGTACTTGCAATGCAGAAAACTGGTGAGTTTGGTCTTTGGATCTCGCGGGGAAAGTAGGAGAGACTGTACTCCAGATACTCTCCCTTTGACCTCATCCCATGCTGTGGCATACCACATACTTTACCCAGCCCGAATACAGGAATGACTTAATTTAAAATATAAATTATTTCTGATCACTGTAATTGTGGTAGATGGGTGAGGACGTACCCAAGGTGTATGAACTGGCTTTTGGAGCCCATTCCTTCTAGTGGGTTACCTTGCTCAGCACTGATAGGGGTGGGACTGAGTTCTGCCTCTGTTTTGCCAGACTTTGTTGATTCCCCAAGGAAGGTCTTACTTCCTCTGAGGAGAGGATGGAGGTTTATGAGGGGGAGGTGGGGGGGCAAGTAAAGGGGAGGAAGGGGAACTGGAGTTGGTATGTAAAATAAAAAATAATATTTTAAATAAAAATTAAAGTTTATGATGCTTTATATTTGGTATATTGTTGATACTGCAATATTATTTTAAAATTACAGACGGCATAAAGCAATAACAATTTCTATAAAAAATAGTCACATTGTAAAATTCATGGGGTTTTGTAGAAATTAAAGAAAAGTCTCAGGGCTGGAGAGATGGCTCAGAGGTTAAGATCACTGACTGCTCTTCCAGAAGCCCTGAGTTCAATTCCCAGTAACCACATGGTGGCTCACAACCATCTACAATTCAATCTGGTGCCCTCTTCTGGCATGTAGACAGGATACTGTATATTTAATAAATAAATAAATCTTAAAACAAAAGAAAAGCCTCAAGCGACTTTACTTGCCTTATACTTTGTCTGAGACACAGTGTCTTGTTCCCTGATGCATATTCCAGAGCATCTGGTCTGTAAATTTCCAGGGATTCGCCTTTCTCCTCCCTACCTCTCTCCCTTCCTCCCTCCTTCCCTCTTATTCCGAGATTAAAAGTTGTGGGCACTCTCAGGTTCTGATTTACATACCTTCTAGTGGTACTAACCTCAGTTCCTCACATTTGTAATGCAGCTGTTTTATACCCAATGAGACACCACTCCACCACTTATACCTTATATTTATATAGAGTTCAGTCTATTTGAGAATTCATAATGGATGCTATTCTTTTTATGATTTTGACAAGAATATGTCATATGTTTCATCATATTATCATGCAAAAGATTATGTCATTGCCTTAAAATTCTCTAGTCTCAATCTGTTCATCTCTCCCTCCTCCAAATGCCTTCCAACAAATAGTATCCCTGTCTTCATAGTTTTTCCCTTTTATAGGTGTCATGTTGCTCGAATTATGCCATGTGTAGACTTTTCAGGCTGACTTCCCTAACTTCTTATTATATATTCAAATCTTCTCTGTAGCTATATATGATATTAAGACTCATTTCTTTTTAGTGTGGAATTACATCACTTTGTCTGTAAATAGCATGTTTTCAATTTACCTACTGAAGGACTATGGTTGCCTCAAAGTTATGGCAATTGTTTTTTAAAAGCCTGTCTGATGTATGTTTGCAAATGCTATCAGATACATAATAAGTGATTAATTTTAATTTGTTGAAGAAATGTCCTGGAGGTGCATGGTCTCAATATAAAATGTTATTTTAGCAACAGAGTTGAGGAAAGATATTGGCATGAAAATAAAAATCTCTGTTGTCCCAATACTATATTTCAATTCCTTCACAATTTTCTGCAGTAGATAAATGTATAAAAATGGTGTGTCATGAAGCAAACCAAAGCTCTTAGACAATATAGTTTGGTCTGATTGTTATGCGATAATTTATAGAAAGACATGACCAAATACCTGTTTACCTCAAATGGGAACCAAAGACAGAATAAAAGAATAATTCCAACACAGTAAAACTCATTGAACCTATGAATCTATGGGGATTAGATAAAACACAATGAGCAGAGTTGCACCTTTAAAAGGCCAGATAATATTGCAATTGATAAGACCAAGTTTCGAGTTAGAGGAATGTGGAAAAGCTGGAAAATTTTAAAGTAAACAATATTAATAGTCTTACTGAGATTCCCCAAAAAATAGTCAAGAAGAGGAATGAAGACCTGCTAAAGTCATAAATATAGAGCCCCAAAGGCTGGTTCATTGCTGTCTAATCTCCAAACATCATCATGTGAAAGATAATTATCTCTATTTCAGAACTTCGCAGCATATATTGATTATACTGATATGTTTTCTTGGCATTTATCCAAAGGAACCAAGCAGGTAATGGGGTAAGGGACATCTTTTATGAACCCGGCAAGGTGTGGGGGGGAGTGGGACCTGGGAAGAAGAGGAAGAGAGTTGGTCATGGGGGAACAGGAAGTTGAGGGGGTGGGGGTAGAATAGGGGGAAGAGGGAATCATAGGATCAAATACAGATCAGGCACCAGAGCGACCTCGAGTGATCTAAAGGGATAACACCAATTGGCAACCTAAGCAATAGTGGAGAGACCACCTCGAATGCCCATTCCTGATAATGAACTTGATGTCTATAACCATCCGGGAGCCTTCATCCTGTGACTGATGGAAGCAGAGGCAAACACACAATTAATCACTGAACTGAACCCAAGGAACCCAGTGACAGAGAGAGAGGACTGATGAGCAAATTGGCAAAGAATGGGCTGGCAAAACCAGCAGAGACAGCTGATCTGAACAGGCAAGAGCTCTTGGATCCCAGACTGACAGTGGGGAGGCCAGCATGGGACTGATCTGGACCCCCCCAAATGTGAGTGTCAGCGAGAAGGCTTGGGCAACCTATGGGGCCCTGAGCTGTGGATCAGTGTCTATCCCTGATATACAAACAGTCTTCGTGTGCCTATAGCACAAAGAGGGATGCTCTCTCAGCCTGGACTCTTAGGGGAGTGCCTGGACCCTACCCAGAGTAAAATGACAGACTCTGATATCCCCTATGTGGAAGGATTTGGCAATAGGGTGGGAGGGTTGGGGGAAAGGGGAGTGCGGGAGGAGGGGAGGGAGAGGGAACTGGGATTGACATGTAAAACAAGCTATTTAAAATTTAAAAAAAAATTGAAAAAAAACATATTTCCACAAATTCTATTGTCTTTATTTTAGTCTCAAGACAATATATTTTACATAGTAAATATGATTCGTTTCTACTTCACAGAATAATTTACAAAAATACACTGAAGTATGATTCATTTATAAAATTTGTGACATGAAAAAGTGAAAGTAAATCTCCAGGGGACATTTAATATGCAGAAAGAATGATAAGTCATACATCAAGGGATAGTCTTTTTCCACATCTCAAGCTAATTAACTAGAAATTTTATTCTGCATTTTACTCTGCTGAGAAACAAGTACCACTGGATTACTTCTGCATGGAAAAGAAAATATATAAAGGAAAAGAAAAGGTAATCCAATGGGTGGATGAGAAGAAACAGACAGGGAAAGCAACATATTAGACATTTCTTTTCTTTTTATCACCCTTTTTCTGAAAGTTGCTAGTGTGTAAGTGAACTGAAGCTGTGAAAATGTAAACAACTGAATGTCTTCAAGGTCTTTGTCAATTATATATGAATTATTCATTTGTTTTTCTGTTTTGCATTTCAAAGATAATATTTTAAAGTCTTCAGTTCCATATTCTTTCCTTAAAAGTGGTGCATATATTTTGTAGTTCAGCATGAGTATAAAGACATGAAGATTAAATAAACAAAGAAATTAATTAAAAGTAAATTAACTGCCTTACATTTTTAAAGCAACATACCAGCTCTACAGAGTTGACCATGTAATGCATCCTATAAACAATATGAAAGTACAGTTGATAAAATGCTCTAAAATCCAGGGTGACAGTCGGTGAAATATTTCATGCTTGCAGGGTAAATGCTGATGTTTATTGGGAATGAAATTATATTAGTCAAGAAATAGCTAATTCCTAACTTTGAATATAGATATTCCATTGCGAAGCTAACACAGAAGTCTCTCCTGATCCTTCCTTTCCCCTGATTTGTGTTTTATGAGGTGGGATGTTGACTGTTGATTTGCAACACATTCAGATTGTGCATATTATACTTCATTTCGTGAAACACCTGGTTCTCATAAAATGTTCAAAAGTACACACACAGCAAGAGATAAATTTGATAATTTTATTTTCCCTTCTATTGTAAATAGATTCTTTTCTGGCATGAAATTTTTTTTATTGTAGAAGCACTTTTATTTACACTTCAGTCTCCCCATTCCCTTGCACTAACATCCTCCCACACTCCCTACAAATCCCCGAGTCTACTCCCCATCCATTCCCTAGGGATAGTCAGGCCCTGCACAGGGGACCATCCAAGACCACCATATCATTTGGGGGAGGGCCCAGGTGTTCCTTCCCATATCTGGGCTGCAATAGCATCTCTCCACAGGGAATGGGCATCCAAATTCCATTTGTGCTCTAGGGATAAACACTGGCGCCTCTGTTAGTGGTCCCTTGGACTGCCTGGTCTCCTAGCTGGCACCCACGTTCAGAGGGCTTGGTTTTGTCCAATGCTGGTTCCCCAGCTTTATGTGCTCTGGACTAGGTCAGGTCAACTGTTTCTACAGATTTCTCCAACTCCAACTTGACTCAAATGCTCATCCATCCTCCATCTCCACAACTGAATTCCAGGAGTAGGGCTCACTCCTTATCAGCTACTAGATGAAGGCACTAGGAATGGTAACCAAGGTAGACATCAATCTCATTATAGGAGAAGGGCATCAAATGGAGTCTCTCCACCACTGCTTAGATTCATAGTTGGGATCATCATTGTGGATCCCCTAAAATTACTTCTGTGCCAGACCTTTCTCCAAACCTATACTGGATCCCTCTATCAATGCATTTTTTTTTCTCCCCTAT
The DNA here is from genome assembly GCF_017639785.1 of Mesocricetus auratus. Lineage (NCBI taxonomy): Eukaryota > Metazoa > Chordata > Mammalia > Rodentia > Cricetidae > Mesocricetus > Mesocricetus auratus. The sequence continues at coordinate 5,803 of NW_024430747.1, forward strand.
TCCTCCCCTGTCTCAGTCCTCCTGTTCTCCCAACCACTCCCCTTTGCCCTCTCTCCCTTGCCTACCTCCCTCTTCTCTCTCCCCATGCTTCCAATTTGCTCAGGGACTCTTGTAGCCCTTCTTCTGAGATCATGCTTTTTTCTCTTGGGGACCTCCTTGTTTCCTAGAATCTCTGGTGATGTGGATTGTAGACTGATAGTCCTTTGCTCTATGTCTAATATCCATATATGAGTGAGTATATACCCTGTTTTTCTTTCTGTCACTGGGTTACCTCATTCAGGATGTTTTCTTCCATTTCCATCTATTTGCCTGGGAATTTCAAGATTGCATTTTTTTCCGCTGAGTAATGCTCCATTGTGTAAATGTACCTCATTTTCTCCATCCATTCTTCAGTTGAGGGGCATCAAGACTGCTTCTAGGTTTTGACTATTGTATGGAGACTGTTGCATGGCTACAATACTTCTCAATGATCTTAGCACCTCTTTCAAAGTGTTCCATAAACTTGGGTTGTGGCATCTACATTCTCGTTGAATCCTAGGATATCTTTATTTTTTTTATTTCTTCCTGAGGCGGGCATGGTACAATTGTGTGTTGCTCAATTTGCATGAGTTTGGAGAGTTTCTGTGACTTTTGTTTTATTGAATTCTAACTTTAAACCGTGGTGATATGATAGGATACAGGGGGTTCTTCCAATTTTTTTTATATCTGTTGAGGTTTGCTATGTTGCCTAGTATGTGGTCGATTTTAGAGAATGTTCCTTGTGGGGCTGAGAAGATATATTCTTTTGTGTTTGGATGGAATGTTCTATAGATGTTAGTTAATCTCAATTGGGTCATAACTTCTGTTAGTTTCTTTGTTTCTTTATTAATTTTATGCCTGGTGTGCCTGTCTAGTAGTGAATGCGGGGTGTTGAAGTCTCCCATTGTATGTATGATGTTTTAAGTGTGATTTGAGCTTTAGTAATGTTCTTTTATGAATGTGGATAACTTTGTATTTAGGGCATAGTTGTTCAGAATTGAGACTTCATCTTGATCAACTTTTCCTGTAATTAAAATGATTCATTTTAGTTGAAGTATTTTGTTTGTTTGTTTGTTTTAAAGACGGGGATTCTCTGTGGCTTTGGAGGCTGTCCTGGATCTAGCTCTTGTAGACCAGGCTTGGTCTTGAACACACGAAGATCCTTCTGCCTCTGCCTCCAGAGTGCTGGGATTCTGACTTTCAAAGTGTCCACTGAGAAGTTGGATGCAATTCAGATACTTCTGCCTTTATGTATTATTTGGTCTTATTATTTTCCGGCTCCTAATATTTTTTTCTTTATTCTGTAAGTTTGGTGTTTTGATTATTATGTAGCAAGGGCACTTATTTTTGTGGTCCAGTCTATTTGGTGTTCTGTAAGCTTCTTGAGCTTTCATAGGCATATCCTTGTTTAAGTTGGGGAATATTTCTTTTATTATTTTGTTGAATATGTTTTCTGTACCTTTGAGCTATATTTCTTCACCTTCTTCTGTACTTATTATTCTTAGGTTTGACCTTTTCACACTGTCCCATATTATCTGGATATTTTGTGTTAGGGATTTGTTGGACTTGAGATTATCTTTAGTCAATGACAATATGTCCTCTAGTGAATCTTTAACACCTGAGGTTCTATCTACCTTCTTTTGTATTCTATTCATTATACTTATATCTGTACTTCCTGATCATTTACCCTGTTCTTCTATTTACAGAATACCCTCATTCTATGTTTTCTTTATTGTGTCTATTTAAGCTTTCAAATCTTGAACTGTTTAAAGTGTTTCCTTCACTTGTTTGGTTATTTTTCATGGATTTCTTTGATTATTTAAGAGAATTGTTTATTTCATGATTTTTTTGTTTTTTCATCTATTTCTTTAAGGGATTTTCTCAATTCCTCTTTAAGTGTCTCTGTCATCTTCATAAAGTCGATTTTAAGGTCCTTCTCTTCTGCTTCATCTGAGTTTGGCTTTTCAAGTCTTACTGGTGTAGAGTCCCTAGATTCTGGTGGTGTTATATTGGTCTTTCTATTGTAGAGTGTGTTCTTACACTGTCATATTCCCATCTTTTCTTCGAATGGGTGCAGGTGGGGAAGTGGGGTCTAGTCTCTCTAGATGTATGTGGGTTTGGGACTTTCTCCTCTAGTCTCCCAGTTATGTATGTGGGTTTAAGACTTTACTGTCTGCAATTCTGGATGGGCTTCCCTTTTCTGCTATTCTCCTCACTCAAGCAGAGAGTAGCGGGCATAGGGAGGAGGAGGAACCAAGAGTGAGGTGTTTCCAGACTCAGGGTGGTCCTTCCTGCCACGGTAGATCTGCTCTAAGCAAGGAGCAGGCCCAGAAAGATCCAAGGAGGGCTTGATTGTGGGAGTTGGGACCCCAAGCAGAGTGAACACTCAACTCAAGCAAAGGGTAGAGGGTAGAGAAGGAAGCAAGACTCCAGCATAAATTATCTTGATTAAAGTTTCCTCTTCCTCTACTCCTTCCAGTTCTACTCTACCATCTCTGCCATGCAAATCAACACCCTTTCTGCCTCTCAAAAATATTAGCCTTCTAAGGGATAATAATAATAAAATAAAACATTATATTAAGATAAAACAAAAATTACCACATCTGTTGGACACTACAGAGTTGGACACTACAAACAGAAAGAAAAGAGACTGAGGGAGCACTGAAGAATCAGAGACTGATGTTGCCACACTCAGAAATCCCACAATGACATTAAACTGGAAGTCCTGATACATAAGCAAAGGACCTGGTGTGTACCCATTTAGACCTTGTGCCTGTAGTCTTAGTCTTTGTGAGTTTGAATGAAATTTCCTCATTTTGATTTACTGGGCTATTTTCTTGATTTCCTTCATTCCCTCTGACTCTTACAGTCTTTTCATTTCCTCTTCCTTGGAGGTTCCTCATCCCTGACAGGTAGGGATGGAAGGACATATCCTCTTTAGAACTGATTATTGCAAGGTCTCTCACTCTGTGCATAATGTCTGGCTCTGTGTCTCTGTGTTTTCTCCCATCTATAGTAAGATGAATCTTCTTTTATGGTAGCTAAGCAAGGCATTGATCTATGAGTATAAGAAATAGTCACTGAGAGTCTTTTATCATTGTTTTTTTGTGGTTGTTGTTGCTCTTGTTTTGAACATTTGAATTTGGAATCCATAGGCAAAGGGAGCAGTGAGAATGGCTACCACAGGTGTTTGCTGCAGAGCTGGGAATGAGATTGTGTGATTGAGAGAGGGGGGGGGAGCGAGCGAGCGAGCGAGCGAGAGAGAGAGAGAGAGAGAGAGAGAGAGAGAGAGAGTGAGAGAGAGAGAGAGAGAGAGGAGAATGTCTGGAGGCAATCTAAAAGATTTTCTGGTGGTCATAGCCTGTTGTATTAGTGGGAAATATTTTCATGAAGATCATAAAAGAAAATTGTCGTTACTTGAAGTAGGAGATACCTATAAAGGTACCTATAAAGGTAGAAGAAGCATACAGCACAGCAAGCAGATTGGAAAAACAGGAAAGGAAAGAAAGGGAAAAAAGAAAAGAAAATTCAATCGCCATATAATAAAAACACTAAACATGCCGGGCGTTGGTGGCGCACACCTTTAATCCCAGCACTTGGGAGGCAGAGGCAGGAGAATCTCTGTGAGTTCGAGGCCAGCCTGGTCTACAAGAGCTAGTTCCAGGACAGCCTCCAAAGCCACAGAGAAACCCTGTCTCGAAAAACCAAAAAAAAACACTAAACATGCAGAAAAGAAAAGGTATATTAAAACCTGAAAATAAAAAAGACCAAGTAACATATAAATGGAGACCTATTAGAATTACACGTGACTACTCTCTCAAAGACATAAGGATCTACATAGATATGCCACAGATTATACAAGATTGAAGATGTCAGACCAGACTTCTGTACTGAGCAAAATTTTCAATCACCATAAAAGAAGAAATTAAGGTATTCAATAATAAATACAAATTTAAAAACATTTGTCCACAATTCCAGTATTATAGAAGGTGTTAGAAGGAAAACTCTAACCCAATGTGGTTAACTGCATCTGGGAAAAAACAGTAAGTGAATAATTTCACATCAGCAAAATAAAAAAGGCACAAACACAGACACCCACACACACACATACACACACACACACACACACACACACACACACAGGCATACCACCACCACCACCACCACCACCAGTACCATCACCACCAAAAATAACAAAGTAATAGAAATTAACAATCATTCTTTATAGATATTTCTCAATATCACTTAATTCAAGTCCTTAATAAAAAGACATAGGGTAACAATCATTGAGAAAACAGTACCCCTTCTTCTGCTGCATACAAGAAACACATGTCACCATGAAGTATAGACATCATTTCAGTGTAAAGGGTGGGTTGAAAAAAGATTCCCAGAAAATGCACCTAAGAATCAAGCTCGTATGGTCATTTTAATATCTACTATAATAGATTTTGAAAAACAAAAACTAATCAAAAGAAATGGTGAAAAGCACTAGATATTTATCAAAGGAAAAAATTGACCAGGATGACATTTCTATTACAAGTTAAAACATCTATGTTCCCTAAGCAAGGACAGACAACTTAGTAAAAGAAGGAGTACTGAACCTTAAATCAAATATTGACATACATCCAGTTAAAGTGGGGTGTTTTAATAGTCACTCTCAACAATGGATAGGTCAGAAAGACAAAAACTATACAGATAAACACCAGTGATAACAGATATAAACCGAATGAACCTAATAGGTATTTACAGAACATTTCCCCCAAACACAAAAGAATGTACCTTCTTCTCAGCATAGCATCAGACCTTTTCCAAAATTGGCCATGTACTCAGACAAAAGGAAGTTGCAACAAACAGTAGAAAATTGAAGTAAGTCCCAGAATTCTATTAGACCACCATAGATTAAAGCTGGGTATCAACAACAACAGACACAAAAGAAAGTTAATAAACTCATTGAAATAGAGCAATTCTTTAAGTAATGAAAACTAGGCCTTGGCAAGAATAAAGAAAGAAATTAAAGATTTTCTAGAATTCAATGAAAATGAATAAACAGCATACCTAAACTTATGAGACACAAAGTGGTTCTAAGAAATAAGTTCATAGCACTAAGTCACTACACACACTAAATGGGGAAACGTTGTACTAGAACCTTAATAGCATGCCTGAAAACTATGAAACAAAAATAAATAATCATACACAAGAGTAGTATATGACAAGAAATAAACTGAAGGGACAAACCAATAAAATTGAAAGAAAGAAAACAATTCAAAGAATCAGTGAAAGTGTTGGTTCTTTGAAAAATTTAGAGAGAAAAGGAAAATTCTTATCCAAACTAAAAGTCAGAGGAAGAATATCTAAATTAACAGAATATGAAAAAATGAGACATAATGGTAGGTATCTAGGAAATATGGATAATCAAAACATACTTTAAAATTCTGTAAATCTGTACTCCACCAAATCATAAAATCTAAAAGTAATGGATAATTTTCCCAATACATAACATATACCAAAGTTAAATCAAGATTAGGTAATAAATATGAATTGACATAGAGAGGATGTTAGTAAAAATAACATGATATTGGTATGAAAACCAGACATATTGCTTAATGGAATTGAGGACCCAAACTTAAGTCTCCACACATGTAGATACCTGATTTTTCATAAAGAATCCAGAAATAAATACTGGAAAAAAGAGAGCTTCTTCAACAAACAGTGTTGGTCAACCTGGATTTCCACATGTAAAAAATGCAAATAGGTCCATACTTATCACCCTGCACAAAACTCAGCTTCAAGTGGATCAAAGACATCAACCAAAAAGCAGATTCTCTGAACTTTAGAGGAAAGAAATTGGGGAATAGCCTTAAAGGCGCTGGCACAGAAGAGGTATTTTTGAACAGAACATCAATAGCACAGGCACTAAGATCCATGATTAATAAATGGGACCTCATGAAACTGAAACATTTCCTTTGGAAGGCAATGGACACAGTCAATTGAACAAAGTAGTAGCCCACAGAAAGGGAAAAGACTTCACATCTCATAGAGGGCTAATATCCAAAATAGCTAAAAACTGAATAAACTTGATATGAAAAAAACCACAAGTAATCCAATATAAAATGTGGGGTACAGATTTAAACAGAGAATTCTCAGCAGAGGAATCTTAAATGGCTAAGAAATGCTTAATGAAATGTTCAACGTCCTTAGCCCTCAGGGAAATGCAAATCAAAACTACTTTGAGATTGCTGTCTGAGTGGTTAAAATCAATACTAGCATTGACAGTTCATGATGGCAAGAATATGGAGCAAAGAGAACACTGCTCCATTGTTGGTAGGAGTGCAAACTTGTCCAGCCACTATGGAAATCAATATAACAGTTCCACGTAAAACTGGGAATCAATCTATCTCAAGACACAGCTACAAGTTCTTGGGCATATACACTTAAGGATGTTATATCCTACCACAAGGGCATTTGTTCAGCTATGCTCATTGAAGCCTTATTCATATTAGCCAGAACCTGGTACAACCTAGATGTTTCTAAACAGAAAAATGGACAAAGTAAATATGCTACATTTACATTTACATTTATACAATGAAGTATTACTCAGCTGTTAAAGAAATAATATCATAAAATTTGCAGACAAGCTGCTAAAACAAGAAAATGTTACCCTGAGTGATGTCATCCAGATCTAGAAAAACAAAAGTCATATTATAATTGGATATAAGCTAATAAGTAAATGATAACTTGCCTATACTCTATATACTCAGACTGGTTACATTTAAAGAGGTTTCTAGAGGAACACATGAATTTTCCTGAAATGAGGAAAGAGAATAGAATTTACGGGGGACCTGAAGGCATTTGAGAATGTATCAGTTGTCAGAGGTGAAATGGCCTGAAGAGCAGGTGAAATGGGGTATAGGGAAAGACTTTGGGGTGAGATGGGTGGTATTTGGGGGTTTTGTGGAATACTGGTATAGTGGAAACATTCTATAATCTATGAAGGAAATTCTAATGAGGACTTAGTAATGGAACATAAGGTGTCTCAGTCAATCATCTATTGTAGCTTGATTATGATACCAGGGGCTAGAATATTTGACATTCAATTCAGTTAATGGCCAAGGGGATCCCATGGAATTCCTTAATCAACCCAGGCTATTGCTAAGACCAATGTTTTTTCTCCATTAATTGACAATAGTTCCACATTCCCAAGGATATCACCCATACAACTCACTGACCATGGAGAAGTCCAGGTGGTGCCTACATGGAGCTTTCATCCCTACATTCAAGTCTCTGTAGTACAAGAAGATATTCTGAAGACTCATAAATGAGAAGCATGAACACCAATCCAGCCACAAAATCTTTGGTCTACAATCTGTCCTTCATACAATATATGCTAGAGCAATATTAGCACAGAATTTGTGGGAATAGCCAAACAATGTCTGACTCGAGCCAAAGTTCACTCCATGAAAAAGAACGCATACTTGATACTACTTTGGTAACCGTGGGTAACCAAGAAGCAAAGACTAAATAGCCTAGAGACCTGGGGTAAAATGAAATACTACTGGTCTAATAATATGTAATATATATTATATTTAATATGTAATATATAATACATGTGTGTATTTATTTTTTTTTATTTTAATTTTAAATAGCTTGTTTCACATGTCAATCCCAGTTCCCTCTCCCTCCCCTCCTCCCGCACTCCCCTTCCACCCTCCCTCCCACCCTATTGCCAAATCCCTCCACATAGGGGATGTCTAGAGTCTATCATTTCACTCTTGGTAGGGTCAAGGCACTCCCCTAAGAGTCCAGGCTGAGAGAGCATCTCTCTTTGTGCCATAGGCACATGAAGACAGATTGTATACCAGGGATAGACACTGATCCACAGCTCAGAGCCCCATAGGTTGCCCAGGCCTTCTCACTGACACTCACATTTGGGGGGTCCAGATCAGTCCCATTCTGGCCTCCCCACTGTCGGTCTGGGGTCCAAGAGCACTCCCCTGTTCAGATCAGCCGTCTCTGCTGGTTTTGCCAGCCCATTCCTTGCCAATTTGCTCATCACTCCTCTCTCTCTGTCACTGGGTTCCTTGGGTTCAGTTCAGTGCTTAGTTGTGTGTTTGCCTCTGCTTCCATCAGTCCCAGGATGAAGGCTCCCGGATAGTTATAGACATCAAGTTCATTATCAGGAATGGGCATTCGAGGTGGTCCTTCCACTATTGCTTAGCTTGCCAATTGATGTTATACCTTTAGATCACTCGAGGTCACTCTGGTGCCTGATCTGTCTTCGATCCTATGATTCCCTCTTCCCCCTATTTTACCCCCACCCCCTCAACTTCCTGTTCCCCCATGACCAACTCCCTTCCTCTTTACCCCTCTACTCTTCCCAGGTCCCACTACCCCCCTCGCCCTGTTCCCCATCCATTCAGAGGATCTTGTCTCCATCCTCTTCTCTTGGGTACTATGCATATATGCATATCTTTTAGGTTCTTTCCTGTTTCCCAGACTCTCTATCTGTGGAAGTGCAGACTGGCACTATCCTGATCCATATTTAAAATCCATATATGAGTGAGTACATACCATGTTTGTCTTTTTGCGACTGGGTTACCTCACTCAGGATGGTTTCTTCCAGTGCTATCCATTTCCCTGCGAATTTCAAGATTCCATTGTTTTTTTCTGCTGAGTAATACTCCATTGTGTAAATGTACCACATTTTCTCTATCCACTCTTCAGTTGAGGGGCATCTAGGTTGCTTCCAGGTTCTGGCTATTACAAACAATGCTGCTATGAACATAGTGGAGCAGATGCCCTTGTTGTATGAACCTGCCTCATTTGGATAAATGCCTAAGAGTGGAATTGCTGGGTCTAGTGGTAGATTAATTCCCATTTTCCTGAGGAATCTCCATACTGATTTCCAAAGAGGCTGTATGAGTCGGCATTCCCACCAGCAATGGAGGAGTGATCCTCTCTCTCCACATCCTCTCCAGCATAAATTGTCTTCGGTGTTTTTGATTCTAGCCATTCTGACAGGAGTAAGATGGTATCTCAGAGTTGTTTTGATTTGCATTTCCCTGATGGCTAAGGATGTTGAGCACTTTCTTAAGTGTCTCTTGGCCATTTTAGCCTCCTCTACTGAGAATTCTCTATTTAGCTCTGTACCCCACCTTTCAAGTGGATCCTTTGGTGTTTTGGAGACTTGTTTCTTGAGTTCTTTGTAAATTTTGGAGATTAGCCCTCTGTCAGATGTAGGGTTAGTGAATATCTTTTCCCATTCTGTGGCCTGCCTTTTTGTCTTTTTGATTGTGTCCTTTGCCTTACAAAAGCTTTTTAGTTTCAGAAGGTCCCATTTGTTAATTGTTGATCTCAGTGCCTGTGCCACTGGTGTTATGTTTAGGAAGTGGTCTCCTGTACCAACTCGTTGAAGAGTATCTCCCACTTTCTCTTCTAAAAGTTTCAGTGTGGCTGGATGTATGTTGAGATCTTTGATCCATTTGGACTTAAGTTTTGTACAAGGCGATAAACATGGATCTATCTGCAGTCTTCTGCATACCATTACCCAGTTATGCCAGCACCATTTGTTGAAGATGCTTTCTTTTTTCCACTGTACAGTTTTAGCTTCTTTGTCAAAAATCAGGTGTTCATAGGTGTGTGGGTTAAAATTAGGGCTTTCGATTCGGTTCCATTGGTCTACCTGCCTATTTTTGTGCCAATACCAAGCTGTTTTCAGGACTATAGCTCTATAATAGAGCTTGAAATCAGGTATGGTGATGCCTCCTGAAGTTCCTTTATTGTATAGGGATGTTTTGGCTATCCTGGGCCTTTTGTTTTTCCATATAAAGTTGATTAATGATCTTTCCAGGTCCTTGAAGAATTGTGATGGAATTTTGATAGGGATTGCATTGAATCTATAGACTGCTTTTGGCAAGATTGCCATTTTTATTATGTTGATCCTACCAATCCAAGAGCATGGGAGATCTTTCCATTTTCTGGTATCTTCTTTGATTTCTTTCTTCAAAGACACAAAGTTTTTGATATACAGGTCTTTCACTTCCTTGGTTAACATTATCCCCAGATATTTGATGCTGTTTTTGGCTATTGTAAAAGGTGATGTTTCTCTGATTTCTTTCTCAGTCACTTCATCATCTGTATATAATAGGGCCACTGATTTTTTGAGTTTACCTTGTATCCTGCCACTTTGCTGAAGCTGTTTATCAGCTCTAGGAGTAACCTTGCGGAGTTTTTTGGGTCACATATGTAAACTATCATATCATCTGCAAATAATGAAAGCTTGACTTCTTCTTTTCCTATTTGTATCCCCTTTATCTCCTTTTGTTGTCTTATTGCTGTAGCTAGAACTTCAAGTACAATATTGAAGAGATATGGAGAGAGTGGACAGCCTTGTCTTGTTCCTGATTTTAGAGGAATTGCTTTGAGTTTCTCTCCATTTAGTTTGATGTTAGCTGTTGGTTTACTGTATATTGCTTTTATTATGTTCAGGTACGTTCCTGTTATCCCTGATCTCTCTAGGACCTTTATCATGAAGGGGTGCTGGATTTTGTCAAAGGCTTTTTCAGCATCTAGTGAGATAATCATGTGGTTTTTCTTTCGCAGATTGTTAATATGGTGGATTACATTGATAGATTTTCTAATGTTGAACCATCCCTGCATTCCTGGAATGAAGCCTACTTGATCATGGTGGATGATTTTTCTGATGTGTTCTTGAATCCGGTTTGCAAGTATTTTATTGAGTATTTTTGCATCAATGTTCATGAGGGAAATTGGTCTATAGTTCTCTTTCTTAGTTGTGTCTTTGTGTGGCTTGGGTATCAAGGTAATTGTAGCCTCATAGAAAGAGTTTGGCAGTGAGCCTCCTGCTTCTATAGTGTGGAATACTTTGACGAGTATTGGAATGAGCTCTTCTTTGAATTTCTGGTAGAATTCTGCACTGAAGCCATCTGGGCCTGGGCTTTTTTTGTTTGGGAGACTTTTGATGACTGCTTCTATTTCATTAGGGGTTATAGGTCTGTTTAGATTATTTATCTGTTCTTGATTTAGTTTTGGCAAGTGATATCTATCCAGGAAATTGTCCATTTCCTTTAAATTTTCAAATTTTGTGGAGTACAGATTTTCAAAGTATGCCCTGATGATTCTCTTGATTTCCTCAGAGTCCGTTGTTATGTCCCCTTTCTCATCCCTGATTTTGTTAATTAGCATGTTCTCTCTCTGTCTTTTGGTTAGTTTGGACAGAGGTTTGTCTATTTTGTTGATTTTCTCAAAGAACCAACTCTTTGTTTCATTGATTCTTCTCAATGTTTTCCTGGTTTCTACTTGATTGATTTCAGCCCTCAATTTGATTATTTCCTGGCGTCTGCTCCTCCTGGGGGAGTTTGCTTCTTTTTGTTCTAGAACATTCAGCTGTGCTATTAATTCTCTAGTATGACTGTTCTCCAGTTTTTTCATGTGGGCACTTAGTGCTATAAACTTTCCTCTCAGCACTGCTTTCAAAGTGTCCCATAAGTTTGTGTATGTTGTGTCTTCATTCTCATTGAAATCGAGGAAGTCTTTAATTTCTTTTTTTATTTGTTCCTTTACCCAGGGATGGTGCAATTGTGCATTGTTCAATCTCCATGAGTTTGTAGGGTTTCTGCGATTTGTGTTATTGTTGAATTCTAATGTTAATGCATGGTGGTCTGATAAGATGCAGGGGTTATTCCAATTTTTTTGTATCTGTGGAGATTTGCTATGTTTCCTATTATGTGGTCAATTTTAGAGAAGGTTCCATGTGGTGCCGAGAAGAAGGTATATCCCTTTGTATTTGGGTGGAATGTTCTATAGATGTCTGTTAAACCCAGTTGGGTCATAACTTCTATTAATTCTTTTGTTTCTTTGTTAAGTTTCTGTCTGGAGGTCCTATCTAGCGGTGAGAGCGGAGTGTTGAAGTCTCCTACTATTAGTGTGTGAGATTTTATGTGCATTTTGAGCTTTAGTAATGTTTCTTTCACGAATGTAGGTGCCTTTGTATTTGGGGCGTAGATATTTAAAATCGAGACTTCGTCTTGATGTATTTTTCCTTTGATGAATATGAAGTGCCCTTCTTCATCTCTTTTGATTGATTTTAATTTGAAGTCTAATTTGTTAGATATTAGGATTGCTACGCCCGCTTGTTTCTTGGGGCCGTTTGATTGGAAGATCTTTTCCCAGCCCTTTACTCTGAGATAACGTCTGTCTTTGGTGTTGAGATGTGTTTCTTGTATGCAGCAGAAGGAAGGGTTCTGTCTTCGTATCCATTCTGCTAGTCTGTGTCTTTTTATAGGTAAGTTGAGGCCATTGACATTGAGGGATATTAATGACCATTGATTGGTGATCCTTGTTTGCGCTTGATTTATTGTTAGTGAAGTTATTTTGTGTAGTTTCTCCTCCCTTTTTCTTTTAGTGTTTTGTAAAGTATGATTCTATATTGCCTGTGTCTTTGTGAATGTAGTTATCTTCCTTGGCTCTAGGTTTTCCTTCTAGCATTTTCTGTAGAGCTGGATTCATGGATACGTATTGTTTAAATCTGGCTTTGTCATGGAATATTTTGTTTTCTCCATCTATGGTAATTGAGAGCTTTGCTGGATATAGTAGTCTGGGCTGGCATCCTTGTTCCCTTAGCGTTTGTAGGACATCTGACCAGGATCTTCTGGCTTTCATCGTTTCCATTGAGAAGTCAGGTGTAATTCGGATAGGTCTGCCTTTGTATGTTACTTGGCCTTTTTCTTTAGCTGCTCTTAATATTTTCTCTTTGCTCTGTAGGTTTGATGTTTTGATTATTATATGGCGAGGTGACTTCTTCTTCTGGTCAAGCCTATTTGGTGTTCTGTAAGATTCTTGTACTTTCATAGGCATATCTTTCTTTAGGTTAGGGAAGTTTTCTTCTATGATTTTGTTGAATATGTTTTCTGTACCTTTAAGTTGAAGTTCTTCACCTTCTTCTATACCTATTATTCTCAGGTTTGGCTTCTTCACGGTGTCCCATATTTCCTGGATATTTTGTGTTAAGGATTTGTTGGTTTTGAGATTTTCTTTGGTTGACGATGCTATGTCCTCTAATGAGTCTTCAACACCTGAGATTCTCTCTTCTATCTCTTGTATTCTATTGGTGATGCTTGCATCTGTGATTCCAGACCGTTTACCGAGCTTTTCTATTTCCAGCATCCCTTCATTCTGTGTTTTCTTTATCGTTTCTATTTCAGCTTTCAATCCTTCAACTGTTTGAGCTGTTTCCTTAATTTTCTTGGTTGTTTTTTCTTGGTGCTCTTTAGATTCTTTGAGAGATTTGTTTATTTCTTGAATTTTTCCCCCATTTCATGGATTTTTTTGTTTGTTTTTTCTTCTATTTCTTTAAGGGATTTCCTCGTTTCTTCCTTGAGGCTCTCCATCATCTTCATGAAATAATTTTTAAGGTCTGTCTCCTCTTCTTCATCTATGTAGTGCTTTTCAGGTCTTGCTGGTGTTGGATCCCTGGATTCTGGTGGGGTCGTGTTGGTGTTTCTATTGCTGAGTGATCTCTTATTCTGTCTTCTTCCCATCTCTTCTTCCAGTGGGTGCTGGTGGGGGCTTTCTGTCTCCACTGGTCTCCTTCTTTACTGCAGCTGAAGCTGAAGCTGGCCTCGCTGGGGTTGGGGTCTTGGAGGGGCTGATCTCTTTCCTGT
>NW_024430748.1:0-2554 GCF_017639785.1 Mesocricetus auratus
TATCTCTCCTTTGGTGTTCTGGGGTGTTCTATAAGAAATAGTAAATTTAGGGGTTCCTCTTCTATTTCTTTTCTTTCTGTTTTTGGGACAGTTGAGAGGAGATGAGGGGAGAAAGAGAAACTTTATCACTGTTTAGTGTCGGCCCTTGGAACTCTGGATGCATGTTGGTGTCACATTTCCCCACATTGTGTGGAGGAGAGTGTCACAGTGGAGTGTGTGTGTGTGTGTGTGTGCGCATGCCCTTGTGTGTTCACATGCATGTGAGCGTGTGTGTATGCATGTGTGTGTTTGCAAGCATGTGTGTGCCTCTGTGTGCATGTGTGTATGTGCGTGCACACATGTGAGCACATGTGCATGTATATGTACATGTGTGTACATGAAAACAACAGTGGCTTGGACATAAGAGATTTGGAGACATGGGGAACAAACAGCAATGGCCTTTTTGTTGTTGATCTTACCTGGATGAATGACCAAAACAGGTGGGATAAAGAACAGTGACTCCCATTCTTAATTACTTTATGACCTTGGTTTTTCTTACGTTTGGCTATAGTTCCATATGTGCACTTCTCAAGGCCTTCCATTCTTTTCTGGAACCCAAACTGGACAGGAAGTAAAGTCAGGTCCTTGTGGGAATTGGTAAGACACTTTGACTCAGGAAACTCAGGATAACTCTCCTTGCATGACCATTTCCATGGCTAACTCTCCCACCTATGTTTTACTTTCAAACATCTAAGTAACTCGCTGGAGTGAGGGAGGGTCATCCTAGTACAATGTGCCATTGCTTTTCCTTGCTCATGGGAAAGCAGAGGTTTTACTACAGTTGAACTTATGATCTGCACCAAGCTAGAAGTATAAATATGGGAAGCATTCTTCTATGAGCAAGAACTGCCTCCTGAGTGTTGGGATTAAAGGCATGTGCCAACACTGCCTGGCCCACCTTTTTTTTTAATGGCTGAAGAATTCAGTTTGCAAGAAGGATAACTTATAATTCTTAACAAGAGCTGCACGGTATTGGAGAATTCCAACCCAGACATAATTAAATAACTGAAAACTACTCTGACCACATATATATTACAAGTCAGTATTACTCAGGTTACTGAATGAGTAAACATTGAGTTTAATAATACATAAGCCTATGTTTTTCTAATATAGTATTTATATGTGATTGAATAGAATTTAGATGTTCTCACTACCTATTCAGTATCCTTCATTATTTTATTAAAAATATTATTTAGAGCAATGTGGCAAAGACAGAATGAAAGTGTTCTTGAGTTTTAGCCTATAAAACCAGTACAGGGTTCCATTGTTTTTTTTTTCTGCTGAGTAGTACTCCGTTGTGTAAATGCACCACATTTTCTCTATCCACTCTTCAGTTGTGGGGCATGTAGGTTGCATGAAGGATCTGGCTATTACAAATAATGCTGCTATGCACATAGTGGAACAGACGTCCTTGTTGTATGAATGTGCATCTTTTGGATATATGCCTAAGAGTGGGATTGCTGGGTCTTTTGGTAGACTGAGTCCCATTTTCCTGAGGAATCTTTGTACTGATTTCCAAAGTGGCTGTACAACTGGCACTCCCACCGGCAGTGGAGGAGTGTTCCCCTCTCTCCACATCCTCTCCAGCATAAACTGTCCTTGTCGTTTTTGATTTTAGCCATTCTGAAAGGAGTAAGATGATATCTCAGAGTTGCTTTGATTTGCATTTCTCTAATGGCTAAGGATGTTCCGCACTTTCTCAAGTGTCTATCAGCCATTTTAGGATACTCCATAGAGAATTCTCTATTTAGTTCTGTACCCCACTTTTTAATTGGATTTTTTGGTGTTTTGGAGACTTGCTTCTTAGGTCATTTATAAATTTTGGAGATCAGCCCTCTGGGGTTAGTGAATATTTTTTCCTATTCTGCGGGCTGCCTTTTGCTCTTGTTGACTGTCCTTTGCCTTACAGAAGCTTCTCAGTTTCAGGAGGTCCCATTTATTACTTGTCAATCTCAGTGTCTGTGCTACTGGTGTTATGTTCAGGAAGCAGTCTCCTGTATCAAGAAACCATCCTGAGTGAGGTAACCCAGTCACAAAAAGACGAATATGGTATGTACTCACTCATCTATGGATTTTAGATATGGATCAGGGGAGTCCCAGCCTACAATGCCACAGTCAAACCTTCATCCAGCTACTGATGGAAGCAGAGGCAGACACCCACAGCTAAACACTGAATTGAACTCCTGAAATCCAGTGACAGAGAGGGAGGAGTGATGATTAAAGGGGTCAAGACCTTGCTGGGGAAATCCACAGAGGCAGCTGACCTGACAAGGGGGAGCTATTGGACTCCAACTGATGGTTGAGAGGCCAGCATGGGACTGATCCAGACTCCCTGAATGCAGTGTCAATGAGGAGGCCTCAGCAATCTCTGGGGCCTTGGGTAGTAGATCAGTGTTTACCATGGCGTTCGAAAGGACTTTGGGAGCCCAATTCACATGGAGGGATGCTCTCTAAGCCTGAACACATTAGACCCTGCCCTGGATGAAATGACAGACTCTGGAGATCCCCCATGGAA
>NW_024430749.1:0-871 GCF_017639785.1 Mesocricetus auratus
AGAAAATTAATGTTGAAATTTGCAGTGGGTCTGACTTCAAGGAGGACGCAAATTTCAGTTCTGGGCTGCAGCTACGTGATTTGAAAACGTGACATCGCCAGGACCTGGCCTCCCACCCGCAATTTCGGTATTTTCATGTTGTTCGTGTTCTGTTGTAGCAGGGAGATTTGAACTCAAAACCCCTGGTTTACAAGGCCAGTGCTTTAACCACTGAGCTATGGAGCCAGACATGCACTTCCTCTCTGCGCACGAGCAGTTAACACCAATGCCGTCATCGCGCAGCCGCAGACTATAACGCTAACCTAAAAAGCAATAAAAATAGAAATTTTGTTTTCCAATCAAGTAGCAACAGCAGACTCGACGGCACTGTCCACGAGGACAGATAAAACAGGAGAAATGAGAGCCTTCGGGCAGAGTCTTTTAAAGAACAGGTCCGTGATGTGCCTGCGGGCGGGAGAGGACTGTTCTCCAGTGATAGGAGCTGTGAGAGAGCCCTGGACCGCCACAGGAGCAGGAAGGTGACTTGTGACCAAGGACTGGAGCCAAAGGTCAAAGTGTGGGTATGCAGTGGGAATGCGGGGGGGTGAAACTGTCCTGCAGACTCCAAAGTCAGAGATGTTAAGCTGGTACCTGAGATGGGCTGGGTAGTGACAGCAGTGAGGGAATCATAGGATCTGGCTATTCCGAGGTGCTGAGTGGAGAGCTTGGGTGAGAACCATAGTCCCTTGGTCCCGCCTTACTTACACGCAAATTCAAAAAGGACATCCAATCTTTAAGGTACATCTCAAAACCAGCTGTGAACTAGTTTGTCGGAGCCCCTAAGGGCCGCCCGAGCGAAGGACAGAAAAGATGAGTGTCTAGAGGAGGGGGA
>NW_024430750.1:0-1020 GCF_017639785.1 Mesocricetus auratus
AGGTCTGTAAGACTGTATCATCTTAGCTGTTTCAATTGTTGGAACATCTGATCCACTGCTTCCGGGGGTCTTGGTTCATCAAACCACAGAAGCCTGGAAGGAATCCTCAGCTTTTCATTTTCTGTAGAAACATAAATAAAAACTCCTTTTCCGAGTAACATACCCTTATACTTAAATTTTGAGGTCAAGGCAGTTTCAAAAGATATAAGTTGAATTAATTCAGCAGCATTAATAATCAAGTGTACTTTAGTTGTTCCTTCCTTAGCAATCAAAAAACTGGAAAACATAATAGCATACAGTATCCAGACTCTCTGTTTATTTTACATCTTTACGTGGCTTATTTATTTATCTATTATTTATTATTACTCTATTTCTTTCACTTTTATTTATTTTTCTTTGAGACAGGGTTTCTCTTTGGAAACCTGCCTGCCTCTGCCTCTGGGGCAATTCCTACTGGCGTGCGCCACCACAGCCAGCTTTTGTATTTATTTACCACTTTGTCGTTTCATTTTCTCTCTCAATCTCAGATATATTTTTGAACACACTGTAAACCTTTAGAGGTTTTTCTTTATCTGAGTCTGACTTTACTGTAAATCTTTATGTTTTTCTGGCCACGTGTCTTATCTGTAAAACCGCGGCTGTTTTAAACTGCCATTTCAAGATGGTGGGCGTAAGCGTGATTCCAGCTTACCGCCTCAGTCCATGCTGACATCCAGCAAAAGCTGCCACTTCCAGCTGTATGTACACACTTTTCAATTGTTAGCAGAGTCTCTTAAAACAACCTTGCTGGTTTTTTTTATGCTGAGTCAGGAAGACTCTGGTAAGCGAGCCACGTGAATCTCGGCTTGTCACTAGTAAAACAGAGCACACCTGAGAAAATGCTGCTACCAAAATCTATGCTTCTCTCCGTTCTTCTGTTTCTAAAATTCCTTTAAAGCTTTTGTTGTTTTGCGTGGAAATTCAATCCCACTCCTGACAACCATTATGTTAAGAGAAGCTTTTTCTTGCTAGCTGCTTTGG
>NW_024430751.1:0-555 GCF_017639785.1 Mesocricetus auratus
TGAGTTCCTGATAAGAAAGCCAGTCCAGGGAGTCCAGAGAAGCAGCTGTTCCTCCGGCAGCATCAGGTAAACAGGCCTGATTCCAGGCCTGTGCTCCAGAGCCTGCAGATTGCCTGGGAACTGCACAGAGCTCCCAATCCCGGTGGGAGCCAAGCACCCCAGACTCCAGATATTCTCTTCCACCAACGAGACCAGGAAAGGAGAGGAGGCTGGGAGTCCGGGGAGTCAGCTGTTCCTCCGGCAGCATCAGGTAAACAGGCCTGCTTCCAGGCCTGTGCTCCAGTGCCTGCAGATCGCCTGGGAACTGCACAGAGCTCCCAATCCCGGCGGGAGCCAAGCACCCCAGACTCCAGATCTTCTCTTCGACAACGAGACCAGGAAAGGAGAGGAGGCTGGGAATCCAGGGAAGCAGCTGTTCCTCCAGCAGCATCAGGTAAACAGGCCAGCTTCCCGGCCTGTGCTCCAGTGCCTGCAGATCGCCTGGGACCTGCACCGAGCAACCAATCCCGGCGGGAGCCACGCACCCCAGACTCCAGATCTTCTCTCCCACCAACA
>NW_024430752.1:0-12212 GCF_017639785.1 Mesocricetus auratus
GCACATAATGAGTTTAAAGAAGTAATAAAACACACAGTTGAATGTTTGGTGAAGTGAGGGCAGGAATGTGATGAGTTGGGGAATGTCCATGTGTTAAGAGTCCATCAAAGGGTAACTATGTAAGTTAACTATGAAAATATAAAATATTGAGTGTAGATAATCACAGTATTTATCATTAATCGCTTAAAACTGGTAGGACATGGTAGCTTATGATTTTGTTTTAATCCCAGAAGTCTGGAAGTAAAGCAAATCACAGCATAAATTTGGTACATAGTCCCTGTCTCAAAAAACAAATCATATTCCCAGATTAATGAATTTTACAAATTCAAAGAACTTCTGCAAGATCAGAGAATTTAAACTAGTATTTAAAAAACAGGTACATATGGATATATCAAATATATGACCAGCGAGAATATTCATATCTCCTAAAATGTGATTGTATTCTCCTGCTAGACACAGGAAATTTTCTGCTCACTGTTTCAGAAATTAATACAAAATAGGCTTAGTAAATATGGACTTACTTGATTTATCTGGAATTCTTTACTTTCCTCTGCTTGAGGCTTTGTTGTTGCTTGCAAGTCGGAAATTTCAAGGGTAAGCCTAAAATATATGTTTTAGAATGCGTATATTTACTGCGCACATTTGCAAATATCCAATTAGATTAAAATACAAAAGTTTCAGAATGAGTTGTGTTTACTGCAAACTTTTAAAAATACCCAACTAGATTCTGAACAAGCCTGTGAATGATTATAGGAATTCTGAACATTTCGACATACAGTGATTTTGAAATTGTACCAGTCTTTGGGTTGGCCCTTTGTCTGTACACACTTTAGAGGTAATATGAACAAATGTGAGTTTTCTTATTTGTCTTAGTGTTATTGTGTATCAAACTTATAGATTCAAACACACAACACATACTCATCTCCACTGAGCTTCAACAACCAAAGTAAACTCTGCAATTCAGTAAACTAAGTACAGATTTTCCCTCTGGTTTCAAACGTGTGTAATTAATATGTATTATAAAAATTCTCCCTTGTCACGGCTTGCTTGTTGGTATGCACTCAATCTATTCAGTACAGTGCTTTCATCATAGAACTCTGTGATCTCCATCTCTCAAACTCATAGTACAATTCTCAGTGTTCACACAGTGCCTCATGCTTCATGTAGCTAGGAGAAGCCATAACTAGGGATGGCCCAATGATCCTGCTGCCACACACAGAACACTGTCATCTGGCCTTTCCTGTCACGGTAGACTAGAAATGCTCTGAAATGTTTCACCACAACCACCTTTGCTCTATCAAGTTGACTTCTCAGATATCATCTCTGCCTTGGGGAAACGTGATTGACTTGGGAAGTGGGTACCACATCATCACTGCTATAAGAAAAGTGGCACTGGCCTCATTGGACTATGCAACTGATTCATGGACATAGGATAGAATCTGGAACTATGGTTTACAGAAGGCCCAGAATAACATCAGCCTAATGAGACATTCTGATGTGAGGTCATGAAACCAGAATGTCTATAAAAATGCAGACATCAAGGGCTCTCATCATGAGGTTTCTGGAGGTATTAAATATGCTTCCCGAGAGTCGGCCAGAAGCATCCACATTACATTCTGTCAAGGCATTTGGATCCATTTTTGAAATTCGTTGATGTGAAATTAAAAATAGTGGGACAGTTTATTAAGTGATGGAAATATATTACAAATCACTACTCTTAAGTCTGTGACACTGTTATTGTTCCTGTTTTTAGAAGGGTTTACAAAGCAAGAAATGAAAGAAAAAAACAAACCAAAAAAGGCAGGAAATGGAAGAAGAAACAAAGCAAAAATGCAAGAAATGGAAGAAAAAAACAGAGCAAAAAATCCATAAAAGGCAACAAATGGGCAAAAAGATAAACTGAAAACTGCAAGAAACAATGCAAACAGTGCAAGTGTTGAAAACTGAAATAGAGACAATAAAAAACCACAATCTGAAGAAAGGCAGGAAATAGAGAAGCTGGGCAAATGGTCAGGTACTACCTATTCAAGCATTACCAACAGAATACAAGAGATGGAAGAGAGAATCTTAGGTGTTGAAGATACACTAGGAGGAATGGATTCATCAACCAAAGAAAATCTTAAGTCCAACAAATCCTTAACACAAAACATCAAGGAAATATGGGATATCATGAAAAGACCAAACCTAAGAATAATAGGTATAGAAGAAGGAGAAGAAAACCACCTCAAAGGGGCAGAAAACATATTCAACAAAATCATAGAAGAAAACTTTCCCAACTTTAAGAAAGACATGCCAATGAAGGTACAAGAAGCTTACAGAACACAAAATAGAGTGGATCACAAAAAAGTCGCCTCACCCCATAATAATCAAGACCACAAATATAAATAATGAAGAAAGAATATTAAGAGCAGCTAAGGAAAAAGGCTAAGTAACATATAAATGGAGACCTATCAGAATTACACCTGACTTCTCCATGGAAACTCTGAAAGCCAGAAGGTCCTGGATAGATAGTCTACCAACACTAAGACACCATGGATGCCAGCCCAGACTACTATACTTGGCAAAGCTCTCAACCACTATAGATGGAGAAAACAAGATATTCCATGACAAAACTAGATACAAGCAATACCTATCCACTAACACTGCCCTACAGAAAGTTTGGAAGGAAAACAACCAGAAAAACACAGGCATTAGAGAATCCCTCTCTACCTACAGCCAAAAGAACAGAGGGGTGAAATTCCACACATAATTCCACCAACAACAACCATTTCAAATCAACGAAGAATGAACAATCAATGGTCATTAATATCCCTCAATATTAATGGCCTTAACTCACCCATAAAAAGACACAGGCTAGCAGAATGCATTCGAAGACAGAACCCATCCTTCTGCTGCATAAAAGAAACACACCTCACCCTCAAAGACAGACATTAACTGAGAGTTAAAGGTTGGGAAAAATTTTTCCAATCAAATGGACCCAAGAAACAAGAAGGGGTAGCAATCTTAATATCTAATAAATTAGACTTTAAAATGAAATCAATCAAAAGAGATGAAGGAGGTCATTACATACTCATCACAGGCAAAATCCACCAAGATGAAGTGTCTCTCCTGAACATCTATGCCCCAAATACAAAGGCATCCACATTTGTAAAAGAAAGATTACTAAAACTTAAATCACATATAAAGCCCCACACACTTATTATGGGAGATTTCAATACACCACTCTCATCACTAGTCAGGAATACCAGACAGAAACTCAACAAAGAAGCAAAGGGTCTAATAGAAGTAATGACCCAACTGGGATTAACAGACATCTATAGAACATTTCATCCACATAAAAAAGAATATACCTTCTTCTCACCACCACATGGAACCTTTCAAAAATCAACCACATACTTGGCAACATATCCAACCTCAGCAGCATCAAGAAAACACCATGCATCTTATCAGACCACCATGCTTTAAAATTAGAATTCAACAACAACACAAACTGCAGAAAACCTACAAACTCGTGGAAATTGAAAAACGCACAACTGCACCATTCCTGGGTCAAAGAAGACATAAAAAAAGAAATTAAAGAAGATTTCAAAACCCATGGGACACAGCACACTTCTTAATTATGTAGAATCTTGCTCTGTAGCTCAGGCTGGCCTCTACTTCTCTGCATGGATTCTGCCTCAGGCTCACCAGGTTGAGACTTCAGCCACGTGTACTGTGGTTAGAAAAATGTTCCCTGAGGGTGTGCATTGAGAACAGAAGCTAGAGACTTCCCCAGTGTGAGAGCCACACACTGTGAGCATTGCTGCACCGTGTGCAGAGGTCCTGCACTCTGCACTTGGAGTGCACTCTCTGCACTACCCAGGACCAGGTGAGGATGACTCAGCTCCAGAGGATACCAGTGCTGGCTGCAGCAGGCCTTGACACTTGCAAAGCAAACCAAGCTGCTCCAGGCTCTAACCTGCCCTCTCTTGGTCACCTGAGCCCCTCTTGGCCCCTTGGACCGCCATGGTCTGGAAATAGATCCACTGAACCACGGGGAAGTGAACCCTGGAGTGGGCCTTGAGATTCTCAGGTCCCAGCAGCATCGCTGAATGTACCTGGGTATGGGGAAGGGGATTATCTTGGGTTATGAGCTCAGTGGACTCGGTTTGCTCACCCATTTCTTTCTAGCCCAGTTCCTGATAGCATGTCCACCTTGAAAGTTCCTCCCTGTCACGCTTCAGACTTTAGGCTCAAGCTACCCCAACCCCAACTCATGTGGTTGAGTGGGGCATCTACCTGGACCCAGGACCCTGTGCAGGTCTGGGAGTCTCAGTGCAGGTGGAGGGCAAAGAAAGTTCTTTTTGAATTGAGGACCTCAGGTCCTGACCTCAGTTTCTGTCATCATGGGCTGGCTCTAGCATCTGGACGTTCCTTTGTGTGGTAAACCTGAAGGGTGCTTTCCCTTCTCAGAAGAGGGGACATAAGAATGGGCCTCCAAGCTGGGCTGTGGTGGCATGTGCACTTCACTGGGGAGGCAGTGGCAGGTAGATATATATGTGAGTTTGAGGCCAGCCTGGTCTGCAAAGCAAGTTCCGGAACAACCTGAGCTGTTTCACAGAGAAACCCTGTTTCAGGACAGAGAGAGAGAGAGAGAGAGAGAGAGAGAGAGAGAGAGAGAGAGAGAGAGAGAGAGAGAGAGAGAGAGAGAGAGAGACAGAGACAGAGAGAGACAGACAGAGACAGAGACAGAGACAGAGACAGAGAGAGACAGAGAGAGAGAATGGGTCTCCAAGCTGGTCCAGAAATACACAAAGAGAAGCCTTGTCTTGAACCCCTCTCCCCCAACCAAAGAAAGAAAGAAAGAAAGAAAGAAGAAGAAGAAGAAGAAGAAGAAGAAGAAGAAGAAGAAGAAGAAGAAGAAGAAGAAGAAGAAGAAGAAGAAGAAGAAGAAGAAGAAGAGGAAGAAAGAATGGGTCTTTCTCCAAGTCAGACAGGAGCTCTCAGGGCTGGCCCCGATACAGGAGGAATCCTGGGAAGTTAATGACCTTGTGTCTCCTTTGTTTCCAGCTGTCTCCTATCTCTTTCCTCACAGACGGCCCCTGCGGTTGCACAGTAAGGGACACAGTGGGACTGGATAAAGGTTTAATAAGGGTTTAGTCAGAGCAGGGGACCCAAAAAGTATCAGGCAGGTGCCACGTGCCAGTCTGTGGTCCCCTCCCTCCCTCCTGCCCTTCCCCTCCTTCCCCTCCTGCCCTCCATTCCTTTTTTCCAATACAGGCTTTCTCTGTGTAGCTCTGGATTCCCTGAAACTCTCTCTGTTGACCAGGCCGGCCTCACACTCACAGAGATCCGCCTGCCTCTGCCTCCCGAGTGCTGGGATTAAGGGAGCCAGACACCACTGCCCTGCCCCGTTATGGTCCACTTTCTCTTCCCATCCTTCTCCCTCAGCAACTGACTGAGGATCAGAGCAGGAAGAACTCCTTAGAGCAGGACGCTAAGGCCCAGAGAGCGTACCAGGCAGCTCAGACCTGATGCTGGAAGATGTTCTTAAGTGTACAGATCTGGTGGTCATTTGTCCCCACTTTCCCTGCTGCTGACTTCAGTCGATCAGGTGGGGCTCATCAGCATTTTTTTTTCCTGGCGAAATTCTCCCAACCCTCCGCTGATGGAGCGTGGCTTCTGGGATGGATCCTGTGGGATGTGGGGCTTCTGGGACGGATCCTGTGGGATGTGTGGCTTCTGGGACGGATCCTGCGGTCCGGGGCTGTGTCTACAAAGGGCCTTTAAGCAAGCGCAACTGCTGCATGTGATATGGGGCGGGGCGCCTCAGCATCATGACGCCTGCAAGCCTGGTTTGGTTTTCACACAACCCTTGCTCCTTGCTTGCCAGTTTTCTTCCCGGTTGCTGTGACTGAACACTTTGGGGAGAAAGAACATATTTCTGCTCACGGTTCCAGTCTATCACACGGGGCTTTAAGGTTGTAGAATCCTGGGGGAGCTGCTTGTATTATGTCCATACTTGGGGGGGGCAATGATGCACTCACTGGAGTTTACCAGTGC
Source organism: Mesocricetus auratus (assembly GCF_017639785.1). Classification (NCBI taxonomy): domain Eukaryota; kingdom Metazoa; phylum Chordata; class Mammalia; order Rodentia; family Cricetidae; genus Mesocricetus; species Mesocricetus auratus. The sequence continues at coordinate 6,043 of NW_024430752.1, forward strand.
TCAGATTGCTTTCTCTATTTAAAAAATTTTAATATAGGCTGGGCATGCTGGCACACACCTTTAATCTCAGCAGCAGAGGCAGACGGGTCTCTGTGAGTTCGAGGCCAGCCTGGTCTACAAAGCAAGTTCTAGGACAGACAGGACTGTTACACAGATAAACCCTGTCTTAAAACAACAACAACAACAACATCAAATTTAAATATGATCCAGAACCCAGACCAGGGCAATGGCACTCCGCACTTTTAGTTGTGTCTTCTCACATCACTTACTGTAATAAAGCGACATCCACAGGCCAACCTAAGGTAAACAGTGCTTCTGGGAGACTCTTGATTCCTGATTGCTGTAAGTTGACAATTAAAATTGACCATCGTGGGCACAAAGCTCCACCCTTAACCCGGAAACTATTTGCAGCTGATAGCTGCTGGGAGAGGAAAGCTCAGTTTTCTCCAGTGGCATGTCACGTGACATGCCCCAGACCCGGGAAAGTTTGCCAACACGAAATAGACTCCATGCTTTTTGCTGGGTTTTGTTTGCTTGCTTATTTTGATGTTTTTTGAGAGAGAGAAAGAACATGAAGTTGGGTTGGTTGCAGGGGAGAGATCTGGGAAGATTGGCATAGGGAAAAAACATGAGCAGGATATATTATTTGAAATTCTCAAAGAATAAGGAAAAGCACAAAAAAGATAAAAAACTATCACTTGCTATATTGCTTTTCCTGTGAAATGTATAAATAAAAATATAAACTCATGTAGACTGTTAGGACTCCAGGGACCTCATGGTATGCGGGAATGAGACTTAGTATGAGTCTTGGGTCTGGTTGAGCTGTAGGGATTCAGGTTGAAGGAAATTGGGATGGAGACACTGAGTCCGGGTGCACAGTGCTCTGCGACCTTCTGACAGGCTCTCCTTTGTGAGCTAGGCAGGAATTTCTACAGTGAACTGATAATCATGGCCATCTTGCATATCTGTGTCACAGTATATACAAAACAGCTATTGGTGGTGCTCTGACTATGTACAGCAGTCACTGATGGTGCTCTGACTGTGTACAGCGGTCACTGATGGTGCTCTGACTGTGGACAGCAGTCACTGATGGTGCTCTGTCTACAGCTTTCACCCATGGTGCTCTGACTGTGTACAGCAGTCACTGATGGTGCTCTGACTGTGTATACCAGTCTCAGATGGTGCTCTGACTGTGTACAGCGGTCACTGATGGTGCTCTGACTGTATCAGTGGTCACTGATTGTGCTCTGACTGTGTACAGCGGTCACTGATGGTGCTCTGACTGTACACCAGTCTCAGATGGTGCTCTGACTGTGTACAGTGGTCCCTGATGGTGCTCTGACTGTTTACAGCGGTCACTGATGGTGCTCTGACTGTATCAGTGGTCACTGATGGTGCTCTGACTGTGTACAGCGGTCACTGATGGTGCTCTGACTGTGTACAGTGGTCCCTGATGGTGCTCTGACTGTGTACAGCGGTCACTGATGATGCTCTGACTGTATCAGCGGTCACTGATGGTGCTCTGACTGTATCAGTGGTCACCGATGGTGCTCTGACTGTGTACAGCGGTCACTGATGGTGCTCTGACTGTGGACAGCGGTCACTGATGGTGCTCTGTCTACAGCGGTCACCGATGGTGCTCCTACTGTGTACATCGGTCACTGATGGTGCTCTGACTGTGTACAGCAGTCACTGATGGTGCTCTGACTGTGTATAGCGGTCACTGATGGTGCACTGTGTACATAGTTTTAAGTCAGAGGCTCTTGGTGGTGAGAGGGGCGTGGAGCTTACAGAACACTAGAGAGTGTGATCATTATAGAACAGAAAATCGTGTTTAAAAGAGAAGAGGAGAAAGAGGAGGAGGACGAGAAGGGGTAAGAGGAGGAAGAATCAGAAGCAGAAGCGAGTGGGGGCATGATGACACACCAGTAATCCCAAGTCTGCTGGAGGCTGGGGCAGAGGGATGACAAATTCAAGGTAGGTGTGGTCTGCTGAGCAAGACCATGCCAAAACAGAAAGCAAACCCTAAACAGAGAGTGGCTTTCACTGAGAACGCAGAGGCTGGCCTGAGTGAGGAGCCTGCCCCTGGCAGGGAGGCCTGAGAGCTGCCACCCTGAGGAGGTGCAGCTTGAGCTCGGGGATGCCATTTGGGGCAGCTTGCCACGGTCTGGAAACAGAAGGCCAGCCTGTGACTTGGTGTAGGTGGGAGGAGCTTGTGTTCCTCTGAGGGAGGGGTGAACAGAGATCACACCCATCAAGGACTCTGTCCCTCCACTGCAGGGACAGAGGAAGTTCTCAACCCAGCACCCTACTTCCCACCCCCGCCACTATTGGGATTTCTTAGATCTAAGATAGAGCTGGAATGAACCTTCTCCGGACAGCAGGCAGTAGCAGGTTAGTCTCATGGCCTGCGGCACCTGTATTTATCTTAATTAATGGTTAATTAATTATTCACAGTGCTGGGATCATGCCCATGGCCTTGCTAGGGGACTGCTCTACCACTGAGCAGTCACACAGTTAGCCCAGGAAACTGTTTTCAACAAGTACTTAAAGCTACAACTCATGGACGCCCCGTACAGAATCATTTAGGAAAATAAAATGGTCTGTGTCGTTTTTCCTCCAGTCTCAAGCCCAGGAAATATTTCTTTTTAAAAACGTAACAATAATTATTATTATTACTGGTGTGTGTGTGTGTGTGTGTGTGTGTGGTGTACACACTTATTAGTGTCATGCTTCTATGTTCAGTGTAGGTATGTGTATATGCAGTATAGGTCCGTGGAGGCCAGAGGTCCACATTAGCCATCTTTCCTGGATCACTCTCCACAGTATTTGTAGACACCGGGTCTCTCACTGAACAAGAAGGTTATGATTAGGCTAGGCTAGCTGGACAATGACCAGGATCCACCTGTCCCCACCACCCTCAGTGAGGTTACAGGCACAAGCCACCATGCCCAACTTCTTCCATGGGTGTTAGTGACAGGTCCTCATGCTTTGGGGGCACAGTCCTTACTGAGTCACCTCTCCAGCCCTATTACCATTAACTTTTAGGTTAGTCTACATAGTAATGCTTACCTTATGGTATTTTCACGTCTTTGTCTCATTGTTCTAGAACATTCTCCTCTCTGTGTGCTCACCATTCCTCTATGCTAAGCCTCCACTCCTGGGAGATTTTCTACCCCAACTGGTAATTGGAACTATTCCCCATGAGGTTGCCCATACTGGTGACATAAAGAACCTGAGATTGCACAGTGGAGATACCCAAGTCCCTGATGTGGAATGCCATGAAGCGTGTTTAGTACTGTTCTCATGGAAACTGACTCAGGCAGATCTACACTCCTGTTTGTGCTGCAAGCTTGTCCAGGGTGGGTGGCATGCTGTTCCCACCCCCATTTCCTCCCAAGAGAATCTGGGGTAAGCCTGTGGGACAGAGCCAAGGCCGTGACATTTTCAGTCTTGGTCTAGAAGCCGCCATGGTGCCAGGGTTTCCAAAGTACCTGGTGTTGCTCTTTTATAACTCTGTTTTGGAAACGCACATCTGCCTAGTCTCCAAGGGGACAGGAACATAATGTCTTCACTGGACCTGACAAATGGGTCATTTAACTGGCAACTTTTTGTTTTTCAAGCCATGTGTGAAATGGTATCCTCAGTCACTCCTTGCCTTGTTCCTGAGTACTCTCCCCCAGGGGGTTTTGCAGAATGGGGCAATTGTCCCCCTCTGTTGGTGAGATGAGGTTATAGTAAAGTGTGGGTATTATTGCAATGGCGTTCTTACTTCCAGAAATTTCAGTGCCAAGTGTAGCATTGTGAACCAGCCTGAAGTTGTTCAGGACATTGGCTGTGGAGCCAGACTGCCTAGTTAGACACACTCCTACACTTAGGATATCAAGTGTCCTGTTGTAAAGAAGGGACAGTAACCACCTCTTCCATGGGGCTGCCTTGAGCCTCAATGTGTCTAGGACAGTCCCTGGCACATATCAGACTGTTTCCCTCCCAGCCATGCATGGTGTGTGGCAGTCATCAGATAATCCATAAATGCTCTGCAAGTTAATCCAACATGCACTTATCAGACACGGCGTCTCATTCAAGTACAAGCCAGGGCCAACCCTGCTTTGTATATAAATACAAAACAAAGCCCTTCCTAGAAAGAAGCCTTCAAGTCTCTGTTTCCTACAGTGGTTCTCAACCTGTGGGTTGTGACCCCCTCCTGGGTCCCATCTCGTATCCTGAATATCAAATATTTACATTATGATTCATAACAGTAGCAAAATTATAGTTATCATGTAGCAATGAAAATAATGTTATGGTTGGGGGTCATCACAACATAAGGAACTGTATTAAAGGGTCACAGCATCAGGAAGGTGGAGAACCACTGGTCCAGAATAACCCAGCCCCAGTGAATGAGGACAAGGTGCTGTGAGGCCAAGAAGATACAGACAAATCTAGAACTAAACACAGTGACAGTTACGGGGGACTTCACTGATAGAAGAGTGGTCCCAGGCACCAGCGTGGCTGATCTGGTACTCACAGTCTGACTCAGAAAGTAGTTTATGGGACAAAACAAAAGTGACTTGACACTACTAGGATGTAGCTGGTTTATCTGAAGATTATGTTGAAGAATCAGGCTTGCATCCAGCAGCCAGAGTCTGACTGCAAAGCCTCATAAAGGACTGCTTTACCAATTCATGGACTGCAAACCAACAAACCAACCAACTGACCAACCAACTGACCAACCAACCAAAACAAAACAAAAACAAGCTGTGCAAGGACAACTTACTAGGGTTACCCCAGGACAATCACAGTAGCTATGAACCAAGATGGTTACAGTCATGTCAAGCTATACCCACACACTGTTGATCTCAGGGAACAAGTACCACTTCAGAGAGTTGCTTCTGAGCTGGAACGGACAGCTACAGAGTCTGAGCATCTCCACCTTGAGAAGGCCTCACATTCCCCACTGACTCTACGATAGTCTGTGTGAGATAAGCTGGCAGAGGTGTGGACCTCCTTAGGAGAAGTTCCCTAAGCCCCCCTCCCACTCTCTCCCACTCTCTCTGTTTACTGCATTTAGTGAGTGTATGTGCACACTCATGTGTACGAGGTGTGTACTGGAGTCAGAAAACATTTTTTTTACTAGTTCTCTCCTACCAGTTCCTAGTGATCAAATTCAGGCTACCTGGTTTGGCTAGAGAGTACCTTAACCCACTGAGCCATCTTTTTGTTTGTTTGTTTGTTTTTCGTTTTTTGAGACAGCGTTTCTCCGTGTAGCTTTGTAGACCAGGCTGACTTCGAGCTCACAGAGATCCACCTGCCTCTGCCTCCCGTGTGCTGGGATTAAAGGCGTGCACCACCACTGCCCAGCTTCACTGTGACATTTTTAAGGCCCCCACTCACTCTTTCATGCAACCACATCTCATCCACAACAGAGAAATCACCGATGGGTGAGCTGGTGAAGCAGGAAGCTGACCTTTCTGAGGGGTTGGCGTGATGCCCTAGACAACTTGGTGATCTGTATTGGGTGGAAGCAAAAGATACCAGCTAGAATGTCTTTCCTGAGGAGTGTAAATTCAAGATGCACATGGAGTGAGAGACGAAGGGGCCACCTGAGCTTGTGTGTAACTAGAGTGACATCCTACGGGTGTGAAGGACCCAATCCACTGTGTATCTCACTCTTCAATGGGCCCAGGGTGGCCAGACATCTTCTGAGGGGGTACCCACCATAGCTCATGAATTCTGAAAGCAAGCCTTCTATCATCTGGGATTCTTTGGCGACAAGCTGCAGAATCAGAGTCTAGCTAAATTAGGCAAAACAGATCCATTAAAAAGGATGTGGGGGGACCAAGAAACTGACAGGAGTAATAGAAAACTAGGCTCAGAAGATGAACAAAGCTAAGTGTGAACTTCACACCTAACCCTACCTAGTGTTGCTGTTTAGGAGCCACAATTAGGTTTGCTTTCTCTGCCAGTTAAAGAATTAAAAGGCAGGAAAAATCTTGAGGGAGCAGCAGAGAAAATCTCAGACAGCATCAGCCAGTGAAGTAAGATTTTTATACTGAAGGTATGAAGGAGAATTCCTGGAAAGACCCTGTGTCTGAAAACAGTCATTGATTAGAACTATAGCAATGTTGGAGATTAGAATGTTGCAGGTCCAGAACCTAGTTACCTTATTTTGG
>NW_024430753.1:0-9081 GCF_017639785.1 Mesocricetus auratus
TTCAGTGGATGATGGAAGAAGAGGCACACTCTCATGGCTAAGCACTGAGCTGAATTTAAGAAAGCCAGTATGAGAGAGGGAGTTTGATGACCAAAGGAATTAAGACTGGGCTGGTTTAACCCCCAGAACCAGCTGACCTGACAAAGGTTAACTCTTGAATCCCAGGCATCAGCCTGGGAATCCAGCATGGGACTGATCAAGACCCCCTGCATGTGGGTGTCAGTGAGGAGGCCTAGGTAATCTATTGAGCCTTGGGCAGTAGATCAGTATTCATTCCGAGTATACACACGGAATTTGGTCTCCCATCCAAAAATGTGAGGTGTACTCTCACCCTGAACTATTTGGGGAGGGTCTAGGCCCTGACCGTTATGAAATGACAGACTATGGACACCCCCATAGAGGGCCTCAGCCTCCCTGGGGCAATTAGGGGATAATGGGGTTGGTTGGGAGGAGGTCATGGGAGGAGGAGGGGAAAGGGAGAGGGACCTGGAACTGACTTGTGAAGCATCCTTGTTTCTAATCTAAATTTAAACTGAAAAATAAATAAATAAAAGAATTGAGAACATTAAACTTCAAATTGAAATCAGTCAAATGAGATGAAGAAGAACATTTCATATTTATCAGAGGAAAAATTTATCAAGAAGAAGCTAAATTCTGAACGTCTGTGCCCCAAATACAAAGGCACCCACATAGGTAATGAAACAAAACTAAATCTTAAATCACATGTTACCTCATATTCTTATAGTAGGAGACTTCAACACTCCACTCTCACCACTATGTAGGATAACAGACAGAAACATAACAGAGAACAAAAGAACAAACAAAGATTATAACCCAACTGGAATTAAAAGTCATGTATAGGACATTCCATTCAAACAAAAAAATAATATACCTTCTTCTCAGCTCCATATGGAACATTCTCTAAAGTAGACCACATATTTGCTAATACAGCAAAACTCCAATTATGTAAAAAATGGAATAACGCCTGTATCTTATCAGACCACCATGCATTTAATGTTGAATTCAACAACAACACAAATTGCAAAAAACCTACAAACTCATGAAAACTGAACAGTGCTCAATTGTATAGTACAAGGGTCAAGGAAGAAAGAAAAACATTGAAATTAAAGAATTCCTAGAATATAATGAGAATGAAGACCCAGCATTCCCCAAAATATGGGACATTTTGAAAGCAGAGTTAAGTGAAAAGTTTATAGCAATAAGTGCACAAATGAAGAAACTGGAGAATAGTCACACTAGAGAATGAGCGGCCAAATTTAAAGTCATAGAAAAAAGAAGCAAACTCACCCCAGAGGAGAAGATGCCATAAAATAATCATATTGAGGTTTGAAATCATTAAAGTAGAAATTAGGAAAACAACACAAAAAATCAATGCAAAAAATAGTTGCTTCCTTGAGAAAATCAACAAGATAGAGAAACCATTATAGAACTAAGCAAAAGGAAGATAGAGAGCATGCAGATTAACAAAATCAAAAATGATAAAGGGGAAAAGACAATGGACATTGAGGACATCCAAAGAATCATCAGGTCATAATTTGACAAGATTTAATACACATAATTCAGAAATCTGAAGAAATTATGTATTTTTTCTAGATAGACGTCACTTACCAAATTATAATCAAGAACAGATAAGCAAGGTACATAGACCTATAACCCCTAATGAAATAGAAGCAGTCAACAAATTCTTTCAAACAAAAAAATTCCAAGCCAGGTGGTTACAGTGTAGAATTCTACTCAAGCGTTTCATACTTGTTCCGCTATAGAAAGCACCAAGGAAATTAGCATAAAGCGTGTTGCAGCAGATAATTTGCGGCAGAGTGGCGCCGATGGCTTATACACTGAGTGACAACGCACGAACAAGCGAACTGGACAGATGGCGCTCATCAGCGAAGAGTGACTGCAAAAGTGCTACAGCCATCGTGCTGGAAAAACCGAACTCAAAGGCTTTGAAAAAAACATGGCGCTTGTGACCATGATGTTGGAGGCTGCGTCGCAGGGACCGGGAATGGTTTCATCTTGTAAAGATCCATTAGTGTGATCCGTGGCAATCATTCAACTGACAAAAACACATTATCATCTCTACTAGATGCTGAAAAATAGCGCGCAAAGCGCAGCGCCCGCTGCATGACAAGATCTTGGAGAGATCCAGGAAGAGCGCCGGGAGCTCTGTTACCCTGACTGGATGCAGCCAAACCGGCGTGGCAACGTTAGACTAAATGGAGAAGACTCTACGGTTATGCTCTACGATTAGAGGAAGAATTGAAGGCTGTCAATCTGGCGCCTCATTTGCTCTTCAGCGCTGCACAGCTACAAGCTATTCAAACGTAGGAAGATAAGGGAACCTTCAGGATGATAAAGAGGTGCAAATTAGAGAAAGAAAGAAGCCAAACATTCACTGCAGATGATATAAGTTTGCAAAGCTGACTAAATATCTTTACCACAGGACACCTATGGCTGGTATAACATTGCTTTTAGTAAAGTACCAGGATCGCATATTGCTTGGCCAGTGAACATGTAATGGTGGCCACATCCTAGGGGCATTGTTTTGGTGTGCATATGTGATCCTATATCCATTAAAGATGGTACTATTTCACACTCATGTGTTGTGAGAGCTTCAAAAGAGCAGACACTGCGTCTAGTAGAGCATGAAGACCATGGCAGTTACTTACTTCTTTTGTAAGTACTTTCCTTAAAACCTGTTTGACTTGGATCTTGTGGACTCATTTAAAACCTGCATTCATTCTTATGCTCGAGAATACACATATTGTATCCAATTTCCCAGGTGGTTTTGATACTCTACTTTGATGCTTTTATTTATCTTCTGAAAGACTATGCTGAGAAGCTGCCAATTCAGAGAAAATCACTTAAGTTTTGTGCATGGCGATAAACATGGATCGATCTGCATTCTTCTACATGCCAGTCTCCAATTATGCCAGCACCATTTGTTGAAGATGCTTTCTTTATTCCATTGTATATTTTTAGCTTCTTTGTCAAAGATCAGATGTTCGTACGTGTGTGGGTTAATACCCGAATTTTCAATTCGATTCCATTGGTCTACCTGTCTATTTTTGTGCCAATACCAAGCTGTTTTCAGGACTATAGCTCTATAATAGAGCTTGAGGTCAGGGATGGTGATGCCTCCGGACATTGCCTTGTTGAACAGGGTTGTTTTGGCTATCATGGGTCTTTTGTTTTTCCATACAAAATTGATTATTGTTCTTTCAAGGTCTGTGAGAAAATCACATCCTACATCAGACTTAGCCTTATCAAACAATAGCTTAAAACAATACTGAACACTTGAGAAATGGAAAACTCACATTTGATGGATGATGCTGAGACCATGAGTGCCATAGACAATAATATTGTTTCGTTTTTCAAAGAATATTTTTAAAATAGAGACAATCTTATAATGCTTATCTGTCCAAGTTCCCTACCCTTCCCATCCCCCCATGCCCCTCTATGACCCATCAATTCCAACCCTGGCAACTCCTCAGAGAGGATAAGTTCTACTTTGGGGAATTATCAAATCTGTCTCATCCTTTGTGGGAAGTGTATCTAGGCTAAGAGAGCTTCCCAGCATGGTGAAATGAAACCCAAAGTCTATTTGTACACTAGGGATAAATGCTGGCTCCACTGTCAGAAGATCCATAGACTGTCCGGGCCTGCAAATTGTCACTCATATTCACGAGACTTGGTTCGGCGATGCTCGTTTCTCATTTAGCAGTCTTTTGTCCATGAGCTCCAGCCTTATTCAGACCAGCTATTTCTGTGGGTTTCCCCAACCTAATTTTGAACCTTTGGCTCATTACTCCTCCCTCACTACAACTTGAATTTCAGGAGGTGAACTCAGTTCTTAGCTGTGGATATCTGCTTCTGCTTCCATCAGCTACTACATGAAGGCTCTATGATGGAATTTAACGTAGTCATCAATATCAATGCAGGTGAAGGGCATTTAAAGTTGCTTCTCCACTGTTGCTTAGATTCTTAGTTGGTTTGATCCTTGACAATAACTGGATATTTCCTTAGTGCCATAAATCTCTTTAAAACTACAATGTATCCCTGTATTAAGGTGTCTCTTTTCACCCTCTTCTCTATTCGTACCACTGCTCAAACATCATGAACTTTCATGTTCTTCTCCCCACTTCTCTTCTTCATTCCTTATTCCTCCTTTTCTTATTCCTCCTCCTCCCTGATGCTTGCTCCCAAATTGCTCACTATATCTTATGCCTTTCCCTTCTTTGAAGTACCAAGTATATCCTACTTTTTCCTACCTTCTCTGTAGGGGGAGTGTAGGCTGGTTATCATTTGACATGTGTCTGATATCCATATATTAGTCAGTACATACTGTCCCGCGCTACCGTCTCGCCAGCAAGAACGATGCAGAACACTCGGATCCTTCTGCAGTAAAGCTTTAATGCATCTTGAGAGATAGATGATCAGCTTCTTAGAGGGAGACCCCAAGCTAAGAAACCCAGCCCCTTATATAAGCCTAGGAGCTCCGAGTGAGACGTGTAGAGCCGGGATTGGTGGTTTGCACATCACCCCAGATGACGCCACGGGAGAGGCACAGCTTAAACGGTTAACTCCAACTGACAGCAGATGTCAGCGCCATCTTCTAACGGTTAACTCCAACTGACAGCAGATGTCAGCGCCATCTTCTAACGGCAATAGCGATAGCGAGGGCGGCTCCTCACATCTCCCCCTATTCATTTATTTTTGAAGCAATAGGACACCCACAACTTTGGAGTGGAGATAGAGGTCAAATCCCCATGTGCAAATTCGGAACATGTACAAAGCTCCTCTCCAGGGTCTTATCCCCAGAGAGAGCCCTGACCAGTCCGATGTCGTTTTTCTGGGGGAAGGAGATCATGACATAGAACCTTCATGCAAGATGACTTATCTCCCAGGAGAAAGTCGTTATACCGCAGACCTCTCCTGTGCAGTGCTTAGCCTTGCAACTCCTTGGGCTGCTGAAGCCTACCCACTCTATCCCGTGCAATGAGACTAGCCTCGTGGGGTGCAAGAGCTGGGAGGCCAGCGACTTATTGCTTTAACATGGTTAACCAAATGTCAGGGGAGGCTCCGTGTTCTAAGGCAGCAAGTGCTTGTGCCACCACCACTTTGTCTCTTTTGTTTGGGCTCTGAGCTTACACACCATCCAAAGCATCAACACTATTCCACAGCAGAGAACTAGGCTAAATGATCCTACCCCCACCCATTCCTTAAAATAAGAAAATGCAGATGAAATCCAGGAGGAGAGGCCTTCCATCAGAGAAAGATCCAGATGCGTCGAATTCACTTGCAGGATCGCCATTCTCAACTCACGGAGTGTCTGCTCAAACTCAAAAGTCCAATTCTGTAATAAATGTTGAGACAGAGCTTGTGACAGGTTAGCTGCTCTTGTAAAATTCTCATATTGTACTGAAGTGACACAAAGGCCAGGCAACTTTTGTTCACATCCCAATTGGGCCATCTGCCACAATATATCCAATTGTTCCTGAACCAAATTAATCTGTTGGTTTACCAACATCAGGCCTCCTTGTATCTGAGAATTGGCAGTGGCCTGTTTATCTAGGACCATGGTCACAGTGGCCTATAGTTCATTAATGGTTTGAGTTGTCTGCACAGTGGCAGAAAGTGCAAGGGCCGAGGCGGTAACCGAAGCAGTAACCGCGGCGGTGGCTATCAGGCCCACAATAATAGCAGAGATCCCAAAAATCTCGCTTTTCCCTAAACAAACTCAAATTACTTGGCGTCTCAACAGGAACTGGAACAAATCGAGGCATGCGCATTACCAAAGCAAAAGGGTGCTTAATAGCATCCCAGCATAATGCATAAAAACAATTCTAAGCAGAGCAATTTATTTCTTTCTGATTCTTACCTAAGGTATCATTACTCACAACCCAAATAAAGGGCAGCTGAATAATTAGTTCTCTTAAAAGGGGTATACTTAACATTGGAGGAGGACCAATCAGATGATCCATAGCTCTGTCCCTCACTCAGACTGTTGCCTAATGCCCCTTTCCAATCAAAAGTAATCTGTCCCTTCTCACTATCATAGGAGAAAGATCAGTACAGCTTCCATTAATTCAAAAGGATTAGCATTAGATCTTTCTGGATCCATATGAATAAAATTATCCTTTAATGAAGAAATCACAGTAAAGCACAAGCTTCCTACTAATGACAAGGTTCTCTCATCCTGAAAACTCTGTATCTGAGGATCTAAAGGCAAAAAGGCAAGCCCCAACTCTCTATTAGTTGTGAAAAATCTAGGGAACACCTGGGCATTCTGCATCACTGGCATCGGTAGGGGGAAGGTAGACATGATGGCCCACCGTAACTCTCCCATCATACTAGGAACCATCATCCCGAGTAGGAGAGTCTTCATCACCCACTTGGCCTCCATCCTTCTTATTCTGGAGTTGTGAAGGAGCTCTTCGAGTGAGTCTTTCAGGGATCCACAGGGGGTTTTCTTCCTCCTGTGGAAAAACACACACAGCTCCCCTGGATCTTATAAGAATAGGATCCGGGCCTTTCCAGAGATCAGTCAAGACATCTTTCCATTTTACCATTTCTTTTGGCCTATCAGGCTCTAAACTGTGGCGATCGGCCGCAGTGTGGCCTTGGGCATCAGAGTTCAAGAAATTAAGGGTAAAAAGTGCCATGGATACAGCAACTCTTGGTACCGAGGGTAGAACATCCTCAATACTCCCCTTTTGTTTAATCAGATATGATTTGAGTGTACGATGGGCACGTTCCACAATGCCCTGTCCTTGAGGGTTATGAGGTAGGCCAGTTAGATGGGTAACATCCATTTGCCGACAAAACTGTCGGAATTTTTGAGAGGTATATGCTGGTCCATTGTCTGTTTTTAAAATTCTGGGTTTTCCCCAAGCACTCCAGGCCTCAAGGCAATGTTGAATCACATATGAGGCCTTTTCCCCTGTTAGGGGTGTGGCGAACATTACGCCAGAACAGGTGTCAACAGAAACATGAACATATTGAAGCCTTCCAAAAGAGGGAATATGAGTAACATCCATCTGCCACATCTGCAATGGTCTAATGCCACGTGGGTTTATTCCCATGTGGGGAGTAGGTAAGAATTCGCAGCAATTCTGGCATTGAGTAACAATTTCCCTAGCCTCTTTCCTGGATAGAGCAAAACGACGGCGCAAGGTCTCAGCCGTTACATGAAAGCGCTGATGGAATTCTTTTGCTGCTTGTGCATGGGTAGACAAGGCAGCGGCCACCAGCTTTGTAGCCTTGTCCGCTAAGTCATTCCCTAAGGACATGGGACCTGGGAGTCCAGAATGTGCTCGGACATGGGTAATGAAAACAGGAAATCTCCTATTTAACAAGGCAGCTTGTATCTTCTGAAAGATGTTAGCAACTCTGCTGGAGGATCTTATTATTCCAGCTATCTCAAGGAGATTAACTGCATTAACCACATAAGAGGAATCTGATACAATATTGAGGGGTCCTGGAAAAGCCTCAAGAACCTCCAGTACTATCAGACATTCTACAACTTGAGGTGAAGTTTCATTATATTGTTTAGATATAACCCTATCCTTGACCACATAAGCTCCCATACCAGTTTTTGATCCATCAGTGTACACCACAGTCCCATCTGGGAGTGGGTCTTTAGCTGTCACTTGTGGAAACACTATAGCCTGGTTTAGGGCAAACTGTAAAATTGGATGCTTTGGAAAATGATTATCAATTTGTCCTGAAAAGGAAGTAACTAAAACTGCCCAATCACTAGATGTGGCTGCCAAGGTCTGAACTTGTGCAGCAGTATAAGGCACAATCAAGGAATCAGGATCCCTGCCAAAATGTGTAACAGCTGCTTTTATTCCGCGAAGCGCGAGCTGTGCAACAGCATCAGGGTACCAGTCAATAATCTTAGCAGGGGAAGCATTTGGATGAATCCAAAGTAATGGTCCATGTTGCCACAGGACTGCAGTTGGCAATTGAGCTGTCTTAAAAACACACAGATTAAAAGGTAGTGACTCCTCAATACGTTGTAATTGTGCTTCCTGTAAGGCCTCTTCCACCATCTGTAAGGCTCGGTGGGCGGCAGGGGTAAATTTTCTGGGTGAGGAGATATGAGGCTCACCCTCCAGGAGATCGAAGAGGGATTTTAGATCAGCAGATGGAATTTTTAAAAAGGGCCTCAACCAATTTATATCTCCCAGAAGTTTCTGAAAATCATTTAATGTTTGTAAGTGGTCTTTGCGAATTTCTATTTTCTGAGGAACTATATTTTTGGGAGTAATCATTGAGCCCAAAAAGAGGCCTGTATCTGCAATTTGAACCTTTTCTGAGGCAATCTCTAATCCCCACTGTTTTAATTCAGCCACCAGCATGGGGAAAGCCTTTTGTAAAACATCTAACTCTTTGTGACAAATAAGAATATCGTCCATATAATGGATAACGATTAAAGATGTAAATTGCTTCCTAATTGGCTCCAAAGCCTCCTGCACATACAGCTGACATATTGTTGGGCTATTGGCCATGCCTTGCGGCAGTACCTTCCACTGAAATCTCTTGTCTGGTTCCATATGATTAAGAGAAGGGATAGTGAAGGCAAACCTTGGTCTATCCCGTGGGTAAAGTGGAATAGAGAAGAAACAATCCTTAATATCTATAATAATAAGCTTCCAATCTTGAGGAAGTGCAGAAAGCAAAGGAAGGCCTCTTTGAACAGGGCCAAAAAGATGCATCTGATTGTTAATGGCCCGCAGGTCATGGAGTAATCTCCACTTCCCAGATTTCTTCTTAATAACAAAAATTGGTGTATTCCATGGGGAGGTAGAAGGCTCAAGATGCCCCAGCCGTTCCTGTTCTTGCACTAATCTTGTGACAGCCTCTAATTTTTCAGAGGATAGAGGCCATTGAGAGACCCATAACGGCTCCTCTGTTTTCCATGGTATGGGTCGTGAAGCCTCAACGGCCCCTAAATAAAACCCAGTCCTTTTCTACCCCGATTTCCGTGTTGCGTAATGGGTTTTATTCTGCCTTGTTCTTGCCTACCCAAGCCTCTACCGTTTGTATACCCCA
>NW_024430754.1:0-14296 GCF_017639785.1 Mesocricetus auratus
TGTGGGGACACCAGACCTTGAGCAGAAACCCACTTCCCCTTCAGCCTGGGAGCAGGCATCTGTGTAATGTTTACTGAAAACAATTCAGTGCTTTAAAGCTCTTCATAGGGCTCAGATAAGGGCTTGCTCACTGAAATACCATGCCTTTCACATCTCCTAAGGCTAGATGCCTCTTCCTGTCCCCGCCCCCTGTGGTGTCTCCCTGATTCTGGGGCCGGAGATTAAACCACCAGCCAGGAGGGTGAGATGTGGAAAGAATGGTATGTAAATGGATGGCAAAAGTCCTTAAAAAGGGAAGCTCCTTTCTGGAGACTTCTCCAGAGATTTCGCCAGAGACTTCTCCAGAGATTTCTCCAGGGACTTCTCCTGAGAGCTCGGCTAAGCGGACTGGGGTCTCCTCCTAAGCTGACTTGGGAAGATAAAGTTTTCTTAAAGCAACCAACCGGTCTCTGTGTCATCTATTCCGACCACCTCACTACATTCTCGGATGCAGGCCGCACAGCAGGTGCGACAATTGGAGGATCCCACCGAGATCATAAAAGCGAGGTAAGTGAGCGGGTTTGTCTCTTTTTCTGGCCAGGGACAGATTGGGGAAAAAAGAAAAGAAACCATGGGGAATAGTTCTGGGAAGCTTAAATTACAGTATCAAGTTAAAAAGTTACTTGAAGGACATGGGACTACAGTAAAGCCTAAAACCTTGGAAGGCTTTTTAAAATGGATTAAACATGCCAGTCCATGGTTCATTACTGGGGAAGGCTTAAATGTCCCAGATTGGAAGGATGTTCGCTATGATCTTTAGAGTTGGGTGTTGATGGCATATGCCTTTAATCCCAACACTCGAGAGACAGAGGTAGGTAGGATGGAGGCCATCCTTGTATATAGAGCGAGTTCCAGGAAAGCCTCCAAAAGGATAGAGAGAAACCCAGTCTCAAAAAAAAAAAAAAAAAAGGAAAAAGAAAAAAAGAAAAAAAATTTTTAAAAAAAGGGTAAAATAAGAAATAAAATAAAAAATCTCCAGTCTTTTGCCTGATCCACTGAGGTCAGGAAAGTAAAGGGGAACTGAGAGATCTAAAAGGCTAGCCAGTAAACACATGTGGATGTGTTAAAAAGGGGTACCAAGCTAGGGGTACCGGATGAAATCTCCAGGCCTTCGCCTGACAAAGGTCAGGAAAGTAAGGGGACCCTGAGAGATTGCCCTCAGTTGGGGGGTGGATTGGATTAAATCTCCAGGCCTTTGCCTGACAAAGGTCAGGAAAGTAAGGGGACCCTGAGAGATTTCCCTCAGTTGGAGGGGGTATTGGATTAAATCTCTAGGCCCTTGCCTGAAAAAGGTCAGGAAAAAAAGGGAACCTAAGAGATCACCCTCAGTTGAAGGGTGGATTAGTGTCGCACCTGCTGTGCGGCCTGCATCCAAGAATGTAGCGAGGTGGTCGGGATAGATGACACAGAGACCGGTCAGTTGCTTTAAGAAAACTTTATATTTCTCAAGTCAGCTTAGGAGGAGACCCCAGTCCGCTTAGGAGAGCTCTCAGGCGAAATCTCAGGAGAAGTCTCTGCAGAAGTCTCAGCAGAAGTCTCAGCCGAAGTCTCAGCAGAAGTCTCTCCAAGAAAAAGGAGCTTCCCTTTTTAAGGACTCCTGCCATTCATCTACATACCATTCTTTCCTCCTGGCTGGTGGTCTAATCTCCGGTCCCAGAATCGGGGAGACACCCCAGGGAAACAGGAAGAGGCATCTAGCCATAGGATGTGTGAAAGGCATGGTATTTCAGTGAGCCAGCCCTTATCTGAGCCCTATCAAGCTTTAAAGCACTGAATTGTTTTCAGTAAACATTACATAGATGCCTGCTCCCAGGCCGAAGGGGAAGTGGGTTTCTGCTCAAGGTCTGGTGTCCCCACAATTCACCCCTTTTTATTTTTAAATGAGGCACTCCTGTCTTAGGTCAAGTAGGGTCACCCTCCCTGGCCCGTCTTTGGGGGACCTTGAACCCCTGTTAGGTGGGAGTGGGTCTTCCCCACAAGTTGCCCGTCGTAAGAGCGCCCCAACTTTAAAATCATTTGTAATAAGGCTTTATGGCTATCGGGATTGCCATGGGTTAAGGCACTTTGAACTCAGCATGAAGCCAGAACGCCTACTGCCACTGTTACCATTCCTAGGACCCCCACTAACATAGCGCCTCTCTGTCACCTGCCCATCCCCCCGATCTGGGCCATAGCAGTCTACCACCAGCCTTTCTTTGCTACAAGGGTGATTTATAGTTACAATTTGAAGGTCAAAACAGTGATAAAGTTTACAATCATTTTAAGATCTACTCAGGAAAGCATTAGAGAGTGCACTTGTACAGATACATTAGGTACAATCATCGATGTTACACATGTAGCACTATAAAAAACATGAACAAGAGGCTTGTTGCACTATTTACAGAGTACCAATTTGTTCCTGTGGTGATGTAGTCTGTCGATTTAATGTCAGTAGTATTAGCCAAACATGGAACCCGAGTCAAAGTCTTTTTGTCGCACCAGGACAAACCACATTTCTCCAGAAAAACACACTGTGATTCCAGAAACAGGAACTACTGAGTCTGATATTTTAAGTGACCATACCAATGTCCATACCAATGTCCAAATGTTTTAAATGGGTCTTTTTTCCCCCAAAGGGAAAAGCTGGCAAAATGAATTCTGTTGTTTTAAGGTGTATCAAAGGCTAGCTGCTAATCTTCCAGTTTTGTTGGCTTTGGGATGAAAACTCACGGGTCCAGGAGGTTGATGTAGCAAGCCTGATGAGACACTGGAAATCTCGAACTGACTGTTTTATTTCTTTCTCGGGCTGTAGATTTGATGACATCAAGGGTCAGGAACACTGATTTAGGAGATCTCGAACTGGCTTGAGCAGGCTCCCACGGTCTCAGGTCCAGTTTTCTCTGTTCCATGCATCTCACCAGATGTTGGGACCGCTACTGAAGCTTTATTCTTTTCCTGTAAGAAAACACAAACATGCCCTCGACCCCAAATTAGGGTCTTCTCTGCTGTCTAGTGTATGGATGTTTCCATTTGGCCTGAGTAATAGTTATTTAACTTTCATTATGTTAGAATCTGTCTGAAGCAGATTCCTCACTGGCATTTATATTTTATAAATATTTAAATGAGAAGTGGATTATTTAATGAATCATGTGGAGACTGGGGACATTATTCCTGTTAGAGAGCCTTTCACAGAAAAACATCCAAAATTGGGATGTCAATGAAATGCAGATTTGTGACCTTGTCTCACCGTGCAAGGAAAAGATTAGAGAGGAAGTGGGATGAGCTCCAGGCCTTCCTGTTGTTGGGGTCCCTCAAATTGAGGAGGGTTCCCCAAGATGGATTCGTTGCCCCAAGAATCAAGAGTCCACGCACCAATTGATGCAACACACAAGAGGTTTTAATTAGGCATCTGCAGATGGACTTCTTTGTCAGCTTTTAGTCCAATTGGCCCCGAGGTTCAGTTACAATCAGCTTTTAAAGACAAAAACCACAAGCCTTTGGGAGGGGTCCCTATCTTGTGACCCGGGGTACATGACTACTGACCAGGGGAAATAGATGTCTTCCTGACCTACACATTGTAAATTCCTCAGACCTTGGTATGTGTTAATCATCTCTCCCTAAGTAAATGGTGGTTATCTTCTCATCGTTTCCCACGAATCTTGTTTGCCCATCTCTGACGCCCTGGTCAGTTCATCACAGGTGGTCAGCAGCCCAGAATTTGGCCTTCTGTGGGTTTACAGCCCTTCTTCAATTAAGGTTGCTAAGCCATACATCCCATTCTGTGGTCTTTCACTGTCACACACAAAGATGAAACAAGTAGGACAATCCCTTCTATTTGCTACCAGAACAACCAGCAAAAAATCACCTAGTCAAACACAAGGACTCACCATAAACCCATGACACCCAGAATCCCCCATAAGTCAACTCCTGTCAAGGATTCTTGAAATGCATGTTGTGAGTTCAGACACTATTGCCCTTAACCGTAGAATGTGACTCAGGCCACTGGCTCTGCTTTTCTTTTGGAGGAAGCAGAACAGACTATATCCCCATATCACTCCTGCCCAGGCTTCAGTTCTGCTTCAGATGTTTTTAGGAAAAATTGTTTGGGCAGGAGGACACCCTGAAGGTGGAGCCTGCAATGACCTAAGGAATGCTGGTCTTGACACAGGAGGGTCAAGATAGTCACCAGAGAATGGGGCATGATGAATACCGGTTGTTGAAATCATTGCTGGTATAATGGGTGAAAGATTCAAACATTACACTGGCCTACCCTGTTACCTGGCAGAATTCACTCAGGCAATACTCTGGTCAGCCTAGAATTCCATGAGAACTATTCTGCATGCAGATGTAAAAGACCCCTTTAAAAAACAAACCCCCATCCACTTATTCCCTCTTCTCTCTTATTTCTCTCCATTCTTCTCTGTCTCTCTTCAGTCTTACCTCTCTCTCTCTCTCTCTCTCTCTCTCTCTCTCTCTCTCTCTCTTTTGGTTTTTACGAGACAGGGTTTCTCTGTATTGTTTCCGAGGCTGTCGGTCCAGCCCAGCCTCAAACTCACAGAGATCTGCCTGCCTCTGCCTCCTGAGTGCTGGGATTAAACGCATGCACCACCACCACCCAGCTCAGTCTTACCTCTCTTATTTCTTCTCTTCCCTAACATTTTACTCTCTTGCTCTGCCCTTCACCCCACCTCATGACTCTCTCTCCCCCCTCTCCCTCTCCTGCCAGTGTAATAAACTATGGTTAATGTACTCTTTATGACTTGTGCTGAATGCCACCAGACCTGCTTCCATCTCGCACCTTCTCCATTTTTCTAATTTTTAAACTTTTACAAAAGAACAACAATGGGTCAGGAGTACATGCAGTTCATTCCTATCCTTGTTATCATTTTTAGTTGAAGGGTCAGTTTTTCCACCTTGTTCAGCTGATGCTCCCAATCAGTGAGGAAGGAGGGTGTGAATGATGCCTTCCCAGAAGTCCCTGTAGGTATATAAACACATGTACATTTGTACAGCCAAATGGCATAGCGCTAAAAAAGATCATGTGGATTCCCAAGAAGTGGCCCAAGAAAGAGGAAATGAATGGAAATCAGGATAAACCTCAAAGATCAGAGCAGCTATTCTTAAGCTGGATCCCATAAGCCATGTCTCTGTCTCCAATTGTCATGACTAGATATGTGCCTCAGCCTGTATTCTAGCCCCACTGACCCTGAAAGGCATAATGAAGAAGAAATGCCCTTCTGTATGCTGTGAATATGTTTGCCTTATTGGTTGATGAATAAATGCTGATTGACCAGTATCCAGGCAGGAGGTACAGGCAGGGATACCAATTTAGGAGAATTCTGGGAAGAGGAAGGTAAAGAGAGAGTTGCCAGAGAAAGACTATGTAGCTACTTAAACAAGGACAGTTATACATCAACAAGGCATCCTAAAAGATCTTACAAAGAAAACTTACACACTACATCATTTATCTATTTTCAGGATATACCACAAGTTCAAACATCTATCACTACCACTACCCCATTAGTTGTGCCCTAGCATACATTCAGCTACAGAATCGTACATTCTATTCCATGCCAGTTTTCCTGTATGAAGCAGTCACTGCTTCCTAGCAAGAATCATTCCTGTATCTTAGGATTTGTGTTCTTTAAGGAAGCAGGGATGTTGTGCTTTATTTTTTCAGTGCTACAGTCTCTGGCACAAGGTTAAGGAATTATGAAAGGGTGATGATCTTGACCTTCTGATTCTTTCATGTTTATTGGGATGTGCATTTTACTGGTCTGTAAGTCTGTTCATCATTATCCTGCCTGGGGCCATTAGAGGACATATGTGGGCATCAGGGTCCATGGGACCAGAGATTCAACAACTCAGATGAGTTGGATGAGAGAGAGAAAGAGAGAGACAGAGACAGAGAGACAGAGACAGAGACACAGAGAGAGAGAGATATTAAGAGAAAACACAACATTACATAAACCCTGACTCACAGTAGAGTCAATCTGATGAAGATATTTATACCTCTAATTTCCTACCTTTAATAAATGTGAGAACATAAATAATGGAATTCAGTACACAGTTCAAATATTAGGAATATACAAGCAAATCTAACACAAACTCACTAGATGGCAAATAATAACACTCAAAGTTAAAATATAAAATGCAGAAAAATTATTGATGAAATCTACCATGCTTTCATGATCAAAGTTCTACAGACAATAAGACTACAGGGAATATGTCTCTATAATTAAAAGATAGACTTTTGGGAATTTTTTTATTTGGTTTTATTTTTTGGCCTTTTTTGGATAGGGTTTCTCATAGTTTATCACTACCTATGATGGAACTCACTCTCTAGGCCAGGGTGGCATCAAAGTCATTAGGACCTGCATGCTTCTACCTGTGGAGTGCTGGGATAAAACTACACAAAGCCATCAAAAAAGGACTAGACACAAGAACCCATGTATTTATAAACTGATATACTCACAAACTCACTAACTCATGAATGATGAAATGACTGAACTTACAAAGGAAAGAACAAATGAATTCAGAAACTCACAAACAAAGATTGAACAAACAAAAGGTCCCAATTTAACCAAAGAACACTAAAGTTGCTATTTTGGCAACCTCTTCTGACAAATCAGTCTTAATGAATTTTTCATGAGGAAATGAGATGGTTCTCAACAGGACCAGCATGCTGTACACCTTCTGATTTTTTTTGGTCAAATCTCATTGGTCAATTAAAAAACATACAAACTTAGAATGATTCATAGATGTCTACTAATCACAGACATAGGGCTACTGCTTCCACTTAACTCCTTCCTGTCATGTGGAGTGAGAAGACCATAATAAAAACAAAGCAAATTGCGGGTACTGCCGTAGTTATGACCAAAGAAGCCCACGATACAGGAATGTTTCTTTTTTCTTTCTAATAGTTGGTGTAACCCTGGAAGTCAATTTGTTATGGCACATAGAGTCAAAGAGGCTATAGACAGACTGAAGTATAAAGGAAGATTTATGAGTATTAGAGAATAGTATGAGGTGGAGACTGGAAAGATATCTCAGCAGTAAAAGCCCTTGATATTTTTTCCAAAGGATTTGGGTTCATTTCCCAGGATCCACACAGAGGCTAACAGCTACCTGTATTCTAATTCCAGGGTAGTCAATGCTGTCTTCTGGACTCTGACCACACCTGGCAAGCATGTGGTGCACCCATGCATACAAACAAACAGAACACTCATAGCCATAATAAAAAAAACATTAAATTGAGAGGAGGAGAGAGAGACAGAGAAAGACAGAGACAGAGAAATAGAGACAGAGAAACACACACAGATGGGTACAGATAAAAGTTTCCACTAAGAAACCCAATGAATTCCCTAGGCAGAAAATTCAGGATTCATCTTTACTCAATAAGAGCTACAAAAGATCAGAATCATGCAGCCAATCAGAATTACCAGCAACCAGATACCCCAGAAATTCTCTCATTTACATAGAGAGAATTGTTTGATGAGAAATAGTGATGGATGTCCTACCATATACATGTTTCTTTTATTGGTTAATGAATAAAACCCTGTTTAGCCAATGAGGCAGGAAGATAGGCAGTGCTAGGAGATGAAGAAAATTCTAGAAATGTAGGCAGAAAGATCCCACCAGAGCAAGATGGCATGTAGCCCAAAAAGGATGAAGTGGTCTGGACCCATCGCCAGTATGATAAGACCATGAGGAAATATTTGGTTTAATAGAAATGGGTTAATAATTAAGATATAGCTAGCCAATAAAAAGCCCTAGTCATTGGTCAACAGTTTTATAATTAATATAAGTCTTTGTGTGTTCATTTGGGGCAACTTATGGGGAAAACCCACTCCCACCTAACAGGGGTTCAAGGTCCCCCAAAGACGGGCCAGGGAGGGTGACCCTACTTGACCTAAGACAGGAGTGCCTCATTTAAAAATAAAAAGGGGTGAATTGTGGGGACACCAGACCTTGAGCAGAAACCCACTTCCCCTTTGGCCTGGGAGCAGGCATCTTCTATGTATTGTTTACTGAAAACAATTCAGTGCTTTAAAGCTTGATAGGGCTCAGATAGGGCTGGCTCACTGAAATACCATGCCTTCCACACCTCCTATGGCTAGAGGCCTCTTCCTGCCCCCTGTGGTGTCTCCGCGATTCTGGGGCCGGAGATTAAACCACCAGCCAGGAGGGTGAGAAGTGGAAAGAATGGTATGTAAATGGATGGCAAAAGTCCTTAAAAAGGGAAGCTCCTTTTTCTTAGAGAGACTTCTCCAGAGATTTCGCCAGAGACTTCTCCTGAGATTTCTCCTGAGAGCTCTCCTAAACTGACTTGGGCAGATAAAGTTTTCTTAAAGCAACCGACCGGTCTCTGTGTCATCTATCCCGACCACCTCACTACATTCTCGGATGCAGGCCGCACAGCAGGTGCGCCAGGTAAGTTTTTTTTATCTGAAGATAACATGAAAACTCCAAGGACATAAAAGAAAAAGTCATTACCAACAAAAATTTAAGCATTAATTATTATGAGTTTTAGGAAACAGTCAAAACAAAATCATATGCTAATGAATTCTGATAAAAAGACAGCATTATTTTTATTTTAAAAATTTATTTTTGTGCCAGGCTATGGTGGAGCACTTCAAAAGCAGAGGCAGGTGTATCTTTGTGAGTTCTAGACCAGCAGGGTCTACAAAGCAAGTTTCAAGACAGGCTTCAAAGCTGCACAGAGAAATCCCATCTTGAAAAAACAAAAATAAACAAATAAATAATTATTTTTGTTATTACTCAGTGTGTATATGTAGTACTTCATTTATTTAGATATGTGAAAGCATTTATGTCTCTAAGATATGAAGAAAGTAAAGCTGTCTAGAGCAATAAAAAGTAATGACAGAAGACATGAGAAAAGAGAGGATAATAGCATTTTGTGTGTGCATGTGTACATACATATTTACCTAATTTTAAATGCTCCAGCTTTCAAGAAAGACTCATATAAATATGGAGCAGGGACTGAAGCAAATGGAAACAACACAGTAGCTATTCCCAAAACTGAAAAATTGAGAAGGTATGAGAACAAGTATATCTAATTCAGTTACATGGTATCATTAAAATTCAAGTGTATGAGGATTCTTGGCAAGTCATTCCTGCCAATAGCATTGCTCAAATTTTGGGAAATAGGTGCACAACAACATCAAATAATTGAGAAAACATCAAGAGTTTCCTAAAAGCAATAGGGTTTGTAGAACTTGAATGAAATGCAACCACTATACTGTAATGCTCTATTGGCAAAATAGTTAAAACAAATAGACTGAGAAGAACATAAAACCTCCCTGTAACTCCAACAGCCATTTTTAGACAGTTAAAGATATTTTTCTTCCATGTAGTTCAAAACATTCCTCCACTTTCTTTAGGGGACAGCTCTTAACATTTTTATCATAAGTATCTTTTCATAAAGCTAGAGCTGAAGTTTAAGAGTGAGTTCACACAATCTGGGGGAGTCAAGAAATGACCTCTCCTGATACCACCAGTCTAGCCTAAGGATCAAAGTAGATATTAGAAAATTTCCTTTTCAGCAGAGCCTGGAATGGAGAGCCTTTCAATGGACTTGAAATTCTTTTATTCTCCTTGATACCACACACCAAAGATAGCTAAAGAAGTTGGCAGATCAACTACTGAAGTCTGAGGAGTCTGCAATACTGACAAGGGCCTGACCACTGTGATGTTAGAATTCTGAGGCACATGACATAACTGACAAAATGACATGTTCCTTTCCTTAAATCAAGTTACAATTTCAGGTTCAAAATAGTTTTAGAGATGAACAGAGATGTTACGATGATATTAATTTATACAATGGAAATATTACTATTCCTTCATATCAAATGTAATTTTTATTCCCAACCCTAGTGTGTTATTATAACTATATATACTAATTTCTGTTCTCACTGTTTTGAAGTTTCAAAGTATAAGAGTATATGACCTAGACAGTGAAGACAGACTTACTTTTGTTCTCTGTCAATTATGCTCCTGTGTATACTAGAAAGATCCCACTAACAGAAATATAATCTCTTCAGAGATCAGCATTTGCAATTATAGGATGGCTTTCCCATGTGGTCTATCTCATTGCCACCCTGGGAACTATATCTTCAGCATATCAGCTCATGGGGTGAAATGACTCCAAAATACTTGTACAGTTAAGATTAAGACATCCCTACTACAACAATGATTCTCTATATTATTATTTACTTGATCATGAAATTTTATTATGTTTTAATTGAAATAGAATTTCATTTTCTCTCCTTTTACTCCACATATTCTTCTCAACTGCCCACCCTTATATCCCATCCCTTTCCACTCTCAAGTTGATAGTCTCTTGTTTTCTTTATCATTTATTATTATTGCTTATACACACACAGTTTTTCTTTTAGTTTTCTGCTTTGTTTTGGTTTTGGTTTTAGATGCAGGGTTTCTCTTGGTAGCTTTGCAACTTGTCCTGGAGCTAGATCTTATAGACCAGTCTGGTCTGGAACTCACAGAAGTCCACCTGTCTCATCATTTTTTTTAGTAAGATAAAATTTTATTTTCAAAAATAGTTTTAAACATGAACATCAATGATACAACATAAATACTCATACTACGATGGCATAGATTTGTGCAAAATAATTTTATGCCCAAGAGAGCTCATTTTCTTCAATACTAGTGAGAGAATATACTTTCACAACCATATTCTTTTTTCTCATGGATTTTTTTATTTAAATTATAAACAATCTTATTTTACATATCAATCCCAGGTCCCTCTCCCTCCCATCCTCCCATTGTCCCACCAGTCACCATCCTCCTCTGCTCCACAGCCAGGGTGCAGCCTTCTATGGGGGATTTTCCAAGTCTGTCATATCAATGGTGGCAGGGCCTAAGCCCTCCCTAATGTGTGAAGGCTGAAAAAGTATCCCTCTATATGGATACTATTCATACACTAGGGATAAATACTCTTCCAATACTAGAGGCCTCATAAACTGCTCTGGCCTCCTTACTGGCCTCCCACATTCAGGGGACCTGACTTGGTCCTATACTGGTTTCCCAGCTGTCAGTCTGGGGACCTTGAGGTCCCCCTTGTACATATAAGCTGTTTCTATGGGTTTTCTCAGCCTAGTCTTGACCCCTTGGTGTCGCACCTGCTGAGCAGCCTGCATCTGAGAATGTAGTGAGGTGGTCAGGATAGATGACACAGAGACCAGTCGGTTGCTTTAAGAAAACTTTATGCTCCCCAAGTCGGCTTAGGAGAACTCCCCAAGAAAAAAGCTTCCCTTTTTAAGGACTTCTGCCATCCATCTACATACAATTCTCCAACTGAGCTCTCACAGCTCTCCCAGACTTCTCACCCTCCTGGCTGGTGGTTTAATCTCTGGCCCCAGAATCAGGGAGACACAGCAGGGAGCAGGGGGATCAAAGTCATGGTGTTTCAGTGAGCAAGCCCTTAAAGGAGCCCTATCAAGAGCTTTATGGCACTGAATTGTTTTCAGTAAACATGTTTTCAGTAAACATTATCTCACAGCTGCCTGCTCCCAGGCCGAAGGGGAAGTGGGTTTCTGCTCAAGGTCTGGTGTCCCCACACCTTGGCTTATCACCCCTCCCACTCTAAAACTGGATTCCAGGAATTCAGCTCAGTATTTAGCTGTGGGCCTCTTCTTCTGATTCCATCAGCTACTGGATGAAGGCTCTAGGATGTCATATAAGGTAATCATCAATCTCATTATAGGGGAAGGACATTTAACATGGACTCTCCACTATTGCTTAGATTCTTATTTGGGGTCATCTTTGTAGATCTCTGGACATTTCTCTAGTGCTGTATTTATCTTTAAACATATAATGGCTCCCTCTATTAAAGTATCTCTTTACTTGCTTTCCTCTATTTTTCCCCCAACTCAATCTGCCTGCTCCCTCATGTCTTCCTTCCCACTTCTCTTCTCGCCTTCTCTATCTCCTTACTTCTTACTCCCTCCCCCAATGCTCCCAATTTGCTCAGGAAATCTTGTCCCTTTCCCATTCTTCAGGGGACCCTATATGCTATCACTGCCTGGTTCTTATAACTAGCTAGCATGGGTTCTGGGATTAAAGGTATGTATCACCTTTGCCTGGCTCTGTGGCTTGTTGCTGGCTTTGCTTCTTGGACCCTCAGGTAATCTTTAATAAATCATAAATAATATATCACCACAGCTAACATTAAAGAAATTAGAAAAAAGCATCACATTTTGACTGATCCTTCCTGCCTTTTAAGAATACATTCTAATATATACATTTACAAATCTGTATTTTTTACTTTCCTCTTTTCAATGTAGTTTTATTATTTCAAAACAATTTTTAAATTTAAAAACATTTCATCATAGTTTCCCCCTTCCCCAAATCTTTCCCTATCCTCCGTACCCATCCAACTTTAAGTTATGTCCCAAAAAACAAACAAAACCAATAAAATAAAACCAGACCTCAAAAGGAAACAAACAAAAATACCCCCAATCTGTAACTAAATAAAAGCACACACACACAAAATGTGAAGTCCGTTATATGTTGATCAATTACTCCCAAAAATGAAGCCTTCCTGTATATCCACGGAATATGTAATCCATGTTTCTTTAATGCCTGGTCCACCACTCTCTGTCCCAGATAAATATGCAGAGCCTTATATTAAATAGACCTGTCTGACTGATCATTCAGGCTTCTTACTGGCTAACTCTCTCTTTTTGTTAACCCATTTCTATTAAACTGTATATTGCTACAAGGCTTTGTCTAGCCTGTAATCTAGCATGTTAATTCAGCAGCATGGCATTTCCCATTAACTTCTCTCTACCTCTACCCAGAATTCTGGTAGCCCCACCTATATATCCTGCCTGGCTATTGGCCAATGTGTTTTATTCATCAACCTATAAGGAAAGCATATAT
This sequence comes from Mesocricetus auratus, assembly GCF_017639785.1. Taxonomy (NCBI): domain Eukaryota; kingdom Metazoa; phylum Chordata; class Mammalia; order Rodentia; family Cricetidae; genus Mesocricetus; species Mesocricetus auratus. Next base: position 12,943 of record NW_024430754.1, read on the forward strand.
ACAAAGAACATCCCCCATCATCACCACTTCTATCTAAATAAAAAGAAAGGTTTTAATTTTAATGTAGAATGTCTCGGTGACTAATCCAAGAAGCAGAAACACTGAAGGAACATCTCATCTTGTTTTGGCAAGTTGAGCAATAACTTTCCTGTGGGTCCTTTATGTCCAGTTTATACAGCATACAGTCAAGCAGTCCAGGCAAGAGTAAGTTCTTGTCCAAATGGCTATTTTTGCCATGTTGAATAGCTAGCTCACTTGGTAGAGCATGAGACTATTAATGTCATGTTTGTGGGTTCCAGACCCACCTTGGGGGCCATTTTATAGTTGGTGTAACCTTGCTGCGGGTCTCTCTGCCCTTAGTCATAAATAAACATACAGAAGCTTATATTAAATTTTTTTGTTTTTATTTTGAGGCATGGTTTCTCTGTGCAGCCTTGGAAACTATCCTGGCACTCACTATGTAGTCCAGGCTGCTCTAGAACTCACAGAGATCTGCTTACCTCTGCCTCCCTAGTGCTGGGATTAAAAGCATGCATCACCAATGCCCTGCAGAAACTTATATTAAATAGATACTGCTTGACCAATTGCTCAGACTTCTTACTGACTAGCTCTCTCTTAATTATTAACCCATTTCTATTAAACTATGTATTGCCATAAGGCTGTGGCTTACTAGTAATCCAGCATATTACCCCTTCAGCAGCATGGCATCTCCTTGTCAGCTTCTCTCTGCCTCTACCCAGAATTCTCCTCCTCTGGTAGCCCTGCCTATATATCCTGCCTGGCTACTGGCCAATCAGTGTTTTATTCATCAACCAATAAGAAAAACATATATACAGAATACAATTCCAGATCAGAAAAAAAGTGATTATCCCACTCCCAGCAGCTGTAACTGACAATTCAGTTGTTAACACTTATCATAGTTGGACAAGCTATCAGAGTTGGACAAACAAACCCACTGTAGGAAAAATGTCCAAGAGAAGGTATAAGAATTGGAGATCCACTTGATCACACACTCAGCAAACCCAATAAAACACTAAACTGGAACCCATAATACATAATGTGAAGATCTGGTGGAGACCCATGCAGGCCCTGCCCATGAGGCTTCAGTCTCTGTGAGTTCACAAGAGCTTTGCTCCTCTTCATTTAGAGGGTCTTGTTTTCTTGGTGTCCTCCATTCCCTCAGGCTCTTACACTATTTTCCACTTCCTCTTTTATGGGGTTACCTGACCCCCTAAGGCATGGATCTTATGTAAACATCCCCATTACTGATGGCAGATATCCTTCTGCATGCTGTGAATATTTGTCTCTCTTACTGGTTGATGAATAAATGCTTATGAATAAATGCTTAAATTCA
>NW_024430755.1:0-537 GCF_017639785.1 Mesocricetus auratus
AATTTGTAGGTTTTCTGCTAATTGTGTTGTTGTTGAATTCTAATTTTAAAGCACGATTTTCTGGTAAGATACATGGAGTTTTTCCAATTTTTATGATGCTGCTGAGGTTGGATATGTTGCCAAGTTTGTGGTCGATTTTTGAGAAGGTTCCATGTGTTGGTGAGAAGAAGGTATATTCTTTTTTATGTGAATGAAATATTCTATAGATGTCTGTTAATCCCAGGTGGGTCAATATTTCTATTAGACCCTTTGCTTCTTTGTTGAGTTTCTGTCTGATATTCATGTCTTGTTGTGAGACTGGTAGGTTGAAATCGCCCACTATAAATATGGGGCATACATGTTCAGGATAGACACTTCATCTTGGTGGATTTCCCCTGTGATTAATATGTAATGACCTCCTTCATCTCCTTAGATTGCTTTTATTTTAAAGTCTAATTTGTTAGATATTAGGATTTCTACCCCTGCTTGTTTCTTGGGTCCTTTTGATTGGAAAATTTTTCCCAGTCGTCAACTCTCAGGTAATGTCTGTCTTTGAGG
>NW_024430756.1:0-2566 GCF_017639785.1 Mesocricetus auratus
GCTGAGACCTTGCGCCGTCGTTTTGCTCTATCCAGGAAAGAGGCTAGGGAAATTGTTACTCAATGCCAGAATTGCTGCGAATTCTTACCTACTCCCCACATGGGAATAAACCCACGTGGCATTAGACCATTGCAGATGTGGCAGATGGATGTTACTCATATTCCCTCTTTTGGAAGGCTTCAATATGTTCATGTTTCTGTTGACACCTGTTCTGGCGTAATGTTTGCCACACCCCTAACAGGGGAAAAGGCCTCATATGTGATTCAACATTGCCTTGAGGCCTGGAGTGCTTGGGGAAAACCCAGAATTTTAAAAACAGACAATGGACCAGCATATACCTCTCAAAAATTCCGACAGTTTTGTCGGCAAATGGATGTTACCCATCTAACTGGCCTACCTTATAACCCTCAAGGACAGGGCATTGTGGAACGTGCCCATCGTACACTCAAATCATATCTGATTAAACAAAAGGGGAGTATTGAGGATGTTCTACCCTCGGTACCAAGAGTTGCTGTATCCATGGCACTTTTTACCCTTAATTTCTTGAACTGTGATGCCCAAGGCCACACTGCGGCTGATCGCCACAGTTTAGAGCCTGATAGGCCAAAAGAAATGGTAAAATGGAAAGATGTCTTGACTGATCTCTGGAAAGGCCCGGATCCTATTCTTATAAGATCCAGGGGAGCTGTGTGTGTTTTTCCACAGGAGGAAGAAAACCCCCTGTGGATCCCTGAAAGACTCACTCGAAGAGCTCCTTCACAACTCCAGAATAAGAAGGATGGAGGCCAAGTGGGTGATGAAGACTCTCCTACTCGGGATGATGGTTCCTAGTATGATGGGAGAGTTACGGTGGGCCATCATGTCTACCTTCCCCTACCGATGCCAGTGATGCAGAATGCCCAGGTGTTCCCTAGATTTTTCACAAATAATAGAGAGTTGGGGCTTGCCTTTTTGCCTTTAGATCCTCAGATACAGAGTTTTCAGGATGAGAGAACCTTGTCATTAGTAGGAAGCTTGTGCTTTACTGTGATTTCTTCATTAAAGGATAATTTTATTCATATGGATCCAGAAAGATCTAATGCTAATCCTTTTGAATTAATGGAAGCTGTACTGATCTTTCTCCTATGATAGTGAGAAGGGACAGATTACTTTTGATTGGAAAGGGGCATTAGGCAACAGTCTGAGTGAGGGACAGAGCTCTGGATCATCTGATTGGTCCTCCTCCAATGTTAAGTATACCCCTTTTAAGAGAACTAATTATTCAGCTGCCCTTTATTTGGGTTGTGAGTAATGATACCTTAGGTAAGAATCAGAAAGAAATAAATTGTTCTGCTTAGAATTGTTTTTATGCATTATGCTGGGATGCTATTAAGCACCCTTTTGCTTTGGTAATGCGCATGCCTCGATTTATTCCAGCTCCTGTTGAGGCGCCAAGTAATTTGAGTTTGTTTAGGGAAAAGCGAGATTTTTGGGATCTCTGCTATTATTGTGGGCCTGATAGCCACCGCCGCGGTTACTGCTTCGGTTACCGCCTCGGCCCTTGCACTTTCTGCCACTGTGCAGACAACTCAAACCATTAATGAACTATAGGCCACTGTGACCATGGTCCTAGATAAACAGGCCACTGCCAATTCTCAGATACAAGGAGGCCTGATGTTGGTAAACCAACAGATTAATTTGGTTCAGGAACAATTGGATATATTGTGGCAGATGGCCAAATTGGGATGTGAACAAAGTTGCCTGGCCTTTGTGTCACTTAGTACAATATGAGAATTTTACAAGAGCAGCTAACCTGTCAAAAGCTCTGTCTCAACATTTATTACAGAATTGGACTTTTGAGTTTGAGCAGACACTCCGTGAGTTGAGAATGGCGATCCTGCAAGTGAATTCGACGCATCTGGATCTTTCTCTGATGGAAGACCTCTCCCCTGGATTTCATCTGCATTTTCTTATTTTAAGGAATGGGTGGGGGTAGGATCATTTAGCCTAGTTCTCTGCTGTGGAATAGTGTTGATGCTTTGGATGGTGTGTACGCTCAGAGCCCAAACAAAAGGAGAAAGTGGTGGTGGCACAAGCACTTGCTGCCTTAGAACACGGAGCATCCCCTGACATTTGGTTAACCATGTTAAAGCAATAGGTCGCTGGCCTCCCAGCTCTTGCACCCCACGAGGCTAGTCTCATTGCACGGGATAGAGTGGGTAGGCTTCAGCAGCCCAAGGAGTTGCAAGGCTAAGCACTGCACAGGAGAGGTTCTGTGGTATAACGACTTTCTCCTGGGAGATAAGTCATCTTGCATGAAGGTTCTATGTCATGATCTCCTTCCCCCAGAAAAAAGACATCGGACTGGTCAGGACTTCCTCTGGGGATAAGACCCTGGAGAGGAGCTTTGTACATGTTCCGAATTTGCACATGGGGATTTGACCTCTATCTCCACTCCAAAGTTGTGGGTGTCCTATTGCTTCAAAAATAAATGAATAGGGGGAGATGTGAGGAGCCGCCCTCGCTATCGCTATTGCCGTTAGAAGATGGCGCTGACATCCACTGTCAGTTGGAGTTAACTGTCGCT
>NW_024430757.1:0-4383 GCF_017639785.1 Mesocricetus auratus
TTTGGTAACTACACATTCTTGCTAGAATTTATTGTTATCATGGGTATGGCTGTACAAATTAAGACAGGCAATGCTCAAGCATATGTCTAAAAAATGACAGAGATTTTTCTTATTATAATATAATGCTTATTACAGGTATACCGCACAAACCCTACTGGGTAGGCAGTTATAGAAAGAACAAACTGAACTCTAAAAGATATTCTAAATAAACAGAAATAGATGATAAAGTGCTGCAGAAATGGATTGCATGGTGCTTTATTAACTCTGAATTTTCTAAATGCTAATGAGAAAGGAACAACAGCTGTGGAGAGACATTGGATAATAGGAAAAACTAAGGAACTAAATCACCTGGTGCACTTTAAAGATGTGTTAACCTCAAAATGGAAACCAGGACATGTGTTATGTTGGGGAAGAGGTTTGGCTTTTGTTTTCACAGGAGAAGAAAAACTGTGGATAGCATCAAAATTGACAAGATTCAGTTTGAACAGGAGAGACCCCTTAATTAAAAAAAGACACATTTTAATTGGAAGAGATGGTAATTCATCAAGCATCATATCTGTTTATTCTAAACATAAGAAATACTAACTGTTGCATAACTTTTTAAAAATTTTTAAATATTTTTATTTTTAAATTTAAATTAGAAACAAGGTTGCTTCACATGTCAATCCCAGGTCCCTCTCTCTTTCCTTCCCATCCTCCCACACCCTCCCACCAAACCCCCAGTTTCCCTTCATTTCGCAGGGAGTTTGAGGACAACCATGGGTTGTCCATAGTCTGTCATTTCACCAGGGCAAGTCCTAGACCCTCCCACCAAGGGTCCAGGATGAGAGTGCATCTCTCATTGTGGGATGGGCACCCAAAATCCATATGTATGCGAGGGATAAATAATGATCTACTACCCAAGGCCCAATAGATTGCCTAGGCCTCCTCACTGACACCTTCATTCAGGGGGACTTGATCAGTCCCATGCTGCATTCTCAGCCATCAACCTGGGATTTGAGAGCTAACCCTTATCAGGTCAGCTGTTAATGAGGTTTAAACCATCCCAACGTAACCCCTTTGCTCATCAGTCCTCCCTCTCTGTCACTGGGTTCCTTGAGTTCAGGTCAGTGTTTAGCTGTAGGAGTCAGCCTCTGCTTCCATCAGCCATTGAATGAAGGTTTTGTTTCCCAGATTCTCTGCCAGTAAGAGTGTAGGCTGGCACTCCCCAGACCTATGACTAAAAATTCATAAATGAGAGAGTACATATCATGTTTTTCTTTTTGTGACTGGGTTACCTCACTCAGGATAGCTCTTCTAGTGCCATTCATTTGCCTGCAAATTTCAGGATTGCATTGCTGTTTTCTGCTGAATAGTACTCCAATGTGTACTACATTTTCTCTATCCACTATTCAGTTGAGGGGCATCTAGGTTGCTTCCAGGTTCTGGCTATTACAAATAATGCTGCTATGAACATAGTGGAACAGATGACCTTTTTGTATGAATGTACATATTTTGGATATATGCCTAAGAGTAGAATTGCTGGGTCTTGTGGCTGATTCCCATTTTTCTGAGGAATCTCCACACTGATTTGCAAAGTGGCTGTACAAGTTGGCACTCCCACCAGCAGTGGAGGAGTGTTCCCTTTTCTCCACACCCTCTCCAGCATAAAGTGTCATTGGTGTTTTTGATTTTAGCCATTCTGACAGGAGTAAGCTGCTATCTCAGAGCTGTTTTGATTTGCATTTCCCTGATGGTTAGGGATGTTGAGCACTTTCTCAAGTGCCTCTCAGCCATTTTATACTCTTCTATTGAGAATTTTCTATGTAGTTCTGTAGCCCACTTTTTGATAGGATCCTTTGGTGTTTTGGAGACTTGCTTCTTGAGTTCTTTGTAATTTTGGAGATCAGCCCTCTGTCAGATGTGGGGTTAGTGAATATCTTTTCCCATTCTGTGGACTGCCTTTTTGCCCTATTGGTTGTGTCCTTTGCCTGACAGAAGCTTCTCAGTTTCAGGAGATCCCATGTATTAATTGTTGACCTCAGTGTCTGTGCTACTGGTGTTATGTTCAGGAAGCTGTCACCTGTACCAATTCATTCGAGGGTAACACCCACTTTCTCTTCTAAGAGGTTCAGTGTGCCTGGATTTATGTTGAGGTCTTTGATCCATTTGGACTTAAGTTTTGTGCATGGCGATAGAGATGGATCTATCTGCATTCTTCTACATGCCAACATCCAGTTATGCCAGCACCATTTGTTGATGATGCTTTCTTTTTTCCACTGTATAGTTTTAGGTTCTTTGTTGAAGATCAGATGTTCATACATGTATGGGTTAATATCAGGGTGTTCAATTCGATTCCATTGGTCTACATGTCTACTTTTGTGCCAATACCAAACTGTTTTCAGGACTACAGCTCTATAATAGAGCTTGAAGTCAGGGATTGTGATGCCTCCAGATGTTGCTTTGTTGAGTAAATTTGTTTTGCCTATCCTGGGTCTTCTGTTTTTCTATATAACGTTGAGAATTGTTCGTTCAACGTTTGTGAAAAATTGTGCTGGTACTGTAATGCATTGAATCTGTAGATTGCTTGGCAGGATTTACATTTTTACTACATAGTTCCTACCTATCCAAGAGCATGGGAGATCTTTCAATTTTCTGGTGTCTTCTTTAATTTCCTTCTTTAAAGACTCAAAGTTTTTTGTGATATAGGCCTTTCACTTGTTTAGTTAGTGTTACGCCAAGGTATTTTATGTTGTTTGTGGCAATTGTAAAGGGTGATGTTTCTCTGATTTCTTTTCTGCCCTTTTATTGTCTGTATATAGTAGGGCTACTGATTTCCTGAGTGATCTTGTAGCCTTCCACTTTGCTTACAGTATTTATCATCTGTCGGATTACCCCTCGTAGAGTTTTTTGGATCCCTTATGTAAACTATCATATGATCTGCAAATAGTGAAAGTTTGGGCTTTCCTTTCCTATTTGTATCCCCTTGATCTCCATTGTTGTCATATTGCTCTAGCTAGAACTTCAAGTACAATATTGAAAAGATATGGAGAGAGTGCACCTTGTCTTGTTCCTGATATTAGTGGAATTGCATTGAGTTTCTGTCCATTTAGTTTGACATTGGCTATTGGTTTGCTGTATATAGCTTTTTATCATGTTTAGGTATATTCCTGTTATCCCAGATCTCTCCAAGACCTTTATCATGAAGGGGTGTTGGATTTTGTCAAAGGCTTTTTCTGCATGTAGTGAGATGATCATGTGACTTTTGCTTCTCAGTGGATTATATTGATGGATTTTCATATGTTGAACCATCCCTGCATCCCTGGGATGAAACCGACTTGATCACGGTGAGTGATTGTTTTGATTTGTACTTGGATCTGATTTGCCAGTATTTTATTGAGTATTTTTGCATCAATGTTCATGAGGGATATTGGTCTGAAGTTCTCTTTCTTAGTTGTGTCTTTGTGTGAATTGGGTATCAAGGTTATTGAAGCCTTGTAGAAAAAATTTGGCAAAGACCCTTCTGCTTTTATTGTTTGGAATATTTTGAGAAGAATTGGTATAAGCTGCTCTTTGAATTCCTGGTAGAATTCTGCAGTGAGGCCATCTGGACCTGGCCTTTTTTTTAGTTGAGAGACTTTTGATGACTGCTTCTATTTCTATAGTGGTTATAGGTCTATTTAAATTGCTTATCTGTTCTTGATTAATTTTGGCAAGTGATAGCTATCCAGGAAGGCATCCATTTCCTTTAAATTTTCGAATTTTGTGGATTACAGGTTTTCAAAGTATTACCTGATGATTCTCTGATTTTCTCAGAGTCTGTTGTTATGTCCCCCTTTTCATTTCTGATTTTTTAAATTTGCATGTTCACACTCTGCTGTTTGGTATGTCTGGACAAAGGTTTGTTTATCTGGTTGATTTTCTCAAAGAACCAACTCTTTGTTGCATTGATTCTTTGTATTGTTTTCCTTGTTTCTTCTTTATGGATTTCAGCACTCAATTTGATTATTTCCTGGAATCTACTCCTCCTGGGGGAGTTTGCTTCCTTGTGTTCTAGAGCTTTCAGTTGTGCTGTTAATTCTCTAGTATAACTATTCTCCAGTTTCTTCATGTGGGTACTTAATGCTATGAACTTCTCCCATAGCACTGCTTTCAAAGTGTCCCATAGGTTTGGGTATTTGTGTCTTCATTCTCATTGAATTCTAGGAAGTCTTTAATTTCTTTTTTATTTCTTCTTGGACCCAGCAATGGTGCAGTTGTGCATTATTCAATTTCCATGGGTTTGTAGGTTTTCTGCAATTTGTATTGTTGTTGAATTCTAATTTTAAAGCATGGTGGTCTGATAAGATTCATGGAGTTATTCCAATGTTTTTGAAGCTGCTGAGGTTTGATATGTTGCCAAGT
>NW_024430758.1:0-1051 GCF_017639785.1 Mesocricetus auratus
GTACAGGTTTTTAAAGGTTGTCCTGACTATTGTGTGTATTTCCTCAGTGTTCATTGTTATGTCCCCACTTTGATTTCTTATTTGTTCATTTGCATATTCTCTCTCTACCTTTTTGTTAGGTTGAAAAAAATGAGTATCTTGTTAATTGTCTTGAAGAACCAATTTCTAATTTAATGTCACCCAATGCTCCTGGGTGATTTTGTTTCTTTTTAGTCTACAGATTTAAGATATGCTGCTATGTCACTAGTGTACTTTCCTGTTAAACCTGTTTTCAAACTCTACCATTAGTTTGGGTATGTGGTCCATTAAGGTTCAATGAATTCTATGAATAAAGACTTTATTTCTTCCTGATTCCTGGGTGTTGCAAATGACCATTGGTCAACTTGGATGTGTTTATTGGCTTTCTGTCAATTATGTTGTATAAATCTAACTCTAAACCATCACGGTATTATAACACATAGGGCTTGTGCCAGTATTTTGCATGTGATTATGTTAGTTTGTTGGCATCTATGTGTCTAATTTTTAAAAAATGATCCATGTGGTGCTTTTTGTGGTTTGATGGGATGTTCTGAAGATATTGGATAAACCAAATTGAGAAATAATTTCTGCTAAGTCATTTATTTCTCTGTTGAGTCTGGTAGTCCTGTCCAGTTGTGTGACTATGGTGTGGAAGTCTTCCATTAGTGTGCAGGGTTTTAGGTGTGATTTGAATTTTAGGGATATGACTTTTACAAATGTTGGTGTTTTTGTGTTGGAGCATAAGTGTTCAGATGTCAGACATTATCTTGATGCTCTTTTCTTTTGGTGAATATATCTTTTTTTTCAAAGGGAACCTATGCAAATAATCAAGCTGATGTCCACTAAAAACATGTTTCCCTGCTATTATGGCTTTTCCCCATGTAGTAAATGACTTCCTTGATTGTTCTTTATTTTAGAGATCAGGAGTGTTAATTTCCCCTTTGTTTTGCCCTCTCCAATACCTCTCATTTACCTATGCTTAATCTCTGTACTGTGAATTCAATTTTATTAGTGTGACAGTGAAATCATGATT
>NW_024430759.1:0-13520 GCF_017639785.1 Mesocricetus auratus
TGTACTTCGTTCGTTACGTATTGTAGCTCAACTTCATGAAAACTAACGATACAACACTGTGTGTGAATCTCTGTGCTCAACTTCATGAAAACTAACGATACAACACTGTGTGTGAATACTATGTGCTCAACTTCATGAAAACTAACGATACAACACTGTGTGAGAATCTCCGTGCTTAACTTCATGAAAACTAACGATACAACACTGTGTGTGAAACTATGTGCTTAACTTCACGAAATCTAACGATACAACACTGTGTGAGAATCTCCGTGCTTAACTTCATGAAAACTAACGATACAACACTGTGTGTGATACTATGTGCTCAACTTCATGAAAACTAACGATACAGCACTGTGTGAGAATACCACTGCTTAACTTCATGAAATCTAACGATACAACACTGTGTGGGAATCTCTGTGCTTAACTTCATGAAACCGAATGATACAACACTGTGTGTGAAACTATGTGCTCAACTTCATGAAAACTAACTATACAACACTGTGTGTGAATCTCCGTGCTTAACTTCATGAAAACTAACGATACAACACTGTGTATGAATCTATGTGCTCAACTTCATGAAAACTAACTATACGACACTGTGTGAGAACCTCTGTGCTTAACTTCATGAAAACTAACGATACAACACTGTGTGTGAAACTATGTGCTGAACTTCACGTAATCTAACCATGGCACACTGTGTGGGAATCTCTGTGCATAACTTCATGAAAACTAACGATACAACACTGTGTGTGATACTATGTGCTCAACTTCATGAAAACTAACAATACAGCACTGTGTGAGAATCCCCCTGCTTACCTTCATGAAAACTAACGATACAACACTGTGTGGGAATCTCTGTGCTTAACTTCATGAAAACTAACCATACAACACTGTGTGAGAATCTCCCTGCTTAACTTCATGAAAACTAACGATACAACACTGTGTGTGAAACTATGTGCTCAACTTCATGAAAACTAACGATACAACACTGTGTGTGATACTATGTGCTCAACTTCATGAAAACTAATGGTACAACACTGTGTGTGAATCCGTGTGCTCAACTTCATGAAAACTAACGATACAACACTGTGTGGGAATCTCTGTGCTTAACTACATGAAAACTAACGATACAACACTGTGTGAGAATCTCCCTGCTTAACTTCATGAAAGCTAACGATACAACACTGTGTGAGAATCCTCCTGCTTACCTTCATGAAAACTAACGATACAAGACTGTGTGTGAAACTAAGTGATGAACTTCACAAAAAATAACGATAGAACACTGTGTGTGAAACTATGTGCTCAACTTCATGAAAACTAACGATACAACACTGTATGAGAATCTCCCTGCTTAACTTCATGAAAACTAACGATACAACACTGTGTGTGATACTATGTGCTCAACTTCATGAAAACTAACGATACAACACTGTGTGTGAATCTGTATGCTAAACTTCATGAAAACTAACGATACAACACTGTGTGGGAATCTCTGTGCTTAACTTCATGAAAACTAACGATACAACACTGTGTGTGATACTATGTGCTCAACTTCATGAAAACTAACGATACAACACTGTGTGAGAATCTCTGTGCTTAACTTCATGAAAACTAACGATACAACACTGTGTGTGAATCTGTGTGCTCAACTTCATGAAAACTAACGATACAACACTGTGTGGGAATCTCTGTGCTTAACTTCATGAAAACTAACGATACAACACTGTGTGAGAATCTCTGTGCTTAACTTCATGAAAACTAACGATACAACACTGTGTGTGAATACTATGTGCTCAACTTCATGAAAACTAACGATACAACACTGTGTGTGAATCTATGTGCTCAACTTCATGAAAACTAACGATACAACACTGTGTGTGAATACTATGTGCTTAACTTCATGAAAACTAACGATACAACACTGTGTGAGAATCTCCCTGCTTAACTTCATGAAAACTAACGATACAACACTGTGTGTGAATACTATGTGCTCAACTTCATGAAAACTAACGATACAACACTGTGTGTGAAACTATGTGCTCAACTTCATGAAAACTAACGATACAACACTGTGTGAGAATCTCTGTGCTTAACTTCATGAAAACTAACGATACAACACTGTGTGTGAAACTATGTGCTGAACTTCATGAAAACTAACGATACAACACTGTGTGGGAATCTCTGTGCTTAACTTCATGAAAACTAACGATACAACACTGTGTGAGAATCTCTGTGCTTAACTTCATGAAAACTAACGATACAACACTGTGTGAGAATCTCCCTGCTTAACTTCATGAAAACTAACGATACAACACTGTGTGTGATACTATGTGCTCAACTTCATGAAAACTAACGATACAACACTGTGTGTGAAACTATGTGCTCAACTTCATGAAAACTAACGATACAACACTGTGTGTGATACTATGTGCTCAACTTCATGAAAACTAACGATACAACACTGTGTGTGAATCTCTGTGCTCAACTTCATGAAAACTAACGATACAACACTGTGTGTGAATCTGTGTGCTCAACTTCATGAAAACTAACGATACAACACTGTGTGAGAATCTCCGTGCTTAACTTCATGAAAACTAACGATACAACACTGTGTGTGAAACTATGTGCTCAACTTCATGAAAACTAACGATACAACACTGTGTGAGAATCTCCCTGCTTAACTTCATGAAAACTAACGATACAACACTGTGTGGGAATCTCTGTGCTTAACTTCATGAAAACTAACGATACAACACTGTGTGAGAATCTCCGTGCTTAACTTCATGAAAACTAACGATACAACACTGTGTGAGAATCTCCCTGCTTAACTTCATGAAAACTAACGATACAACACTGTGTGTGAAACTATGTGCTCAACTTCATGAAAACTAACGATACAACACTGTGTGTGAAACTATGTGCTCAACTTCATGAAAACTAACGATACAACACTGTGTGAGAATCTCCCTGCTTAACTTCATGAAAACTAACGATACAACACTGTGTGTGAATACTATGTGCTCAACTTCATGAAAACTAACGATACAACACTGTGTGTGAATCTCTGTGCTCAACTTCATGAAAACTAACGATACAACACTGTGTGTGAATCTATGTGCTCAACTTCATGAAAACTAACGATACAACACTGTGTGTGAATACTATGTGCTCAACTTCATGAAAACTAACGATACAACACTGTGTGTGAAACTATGTGCTGAACTTCACGAAATCTAACGATACAACACTGTGTGGGAATCTCTGTGCTTAACTTCATGAAAACTAACGATACAACACTGTGTGAGAATCTCTGTGCTTAACTTCATGAAAACTAACGATACAACACTGTGTGAGAATCTCCCTGCTTAACTTCATGAAAACTAACGATACAACACTGTGTGTGATACTATGTGCTCAACTTCATGAAAACTAACGATACAACACTGTGTGTGAAACTATGTGCTCAACTTCATGAAAACTAACGATACAACACTGTGTGTGATACTATGTGCTCAACTTCATGAAAACTAACGATACAACACTGTGTGTGAATCTTTGTGCTCAACTTCATGAAAACTAACGATACAACACTGTGTGTGATACTATGTGCTCAACTTCATGAAAACTAACGATACAACACTGTGTGAGAATCTCCGTGCTTAACTTCATGAAAACTAACGATACAACACTGTGTGTGAAACTATGTGCTGAACTTCACGAAATCTAACGATACAACACTGTGTGAGAATCCTCCTGCTTAACTTCATGAAAACTAACGATACAACACTGTGTGTGATACTATGTGCTCAACTTCATGAAAACTAACGATACAACACTGTGTGAGAATACCACTGCTTAACTTCATGAAAACTAACGATACAACACTGTGTGGGAATCTCTGTGCTTAACTTCATGAAAACTAACGATACAACACTGTGTGTGAAACTATGTGCTCAACTTCATGAAAACTAACGATACAACACTGTGTGTGAATCTCCGTGCTTAACTTCATGAAAACTAACGATACAACACTGTGTGTGAATCTATGTGCTCAACTTCATGAAAACTAACGATACAACACTGTGTGAGAACCTCTGTGCTTAACTTCATGAAAACTAACGATACAACACTGTGTGTGAAACTATGTGCTGAACTTCATGAAATCTAACGATAGCAACACTGTGTGGGAATCTCTGTGCATAACTTCATGAAAACTAACGATACAACACTGTGTGTGATACTATGTGCTCAACTTCATGAAAACTAACGATACAGCACTGTGTGAGAATCCCCCTGCTTAACTTCATGAAAACTAACGATACAACACTGTGTGGGAATCTCTGTGCTTAACTTCATGAAAACTAACGATACAACACTGTGTGAGAATCTCCCTGCTTAACTTCATGAAAACTAACGATACAACACTGTGTGTGATACTATGTGCTCAACTTCATGAAAACTAACGATACAACACTGTGTGTGAATACTATGTGCTCAACTTCATGAAAACTAACGATACAACACTGTGTGTGAATACTATGTGCTCAACTTCATGAAAACTAACGATACAACACTGTGTGAGAATCTCTCTGCTTAACTTCATGAAAACTAACGATACAACACTGTGTGTGAATACTATGTGCTCAACTTCATGAAAACTAACGATACAACACTGTGTGTGAATACTATGTGCTCAACTTCATGAAAACTAACGATACAACACTGTGTGAGAATCTCTGTGCTTAACTTCATGAAAACTAACGATACAACACTGTGTGTGAACTATGTGCTGAACTTCATGAAAACTAACGATACAACACTGTGTGGGAATCTCTGTGCTTAACTTCATGAAAACTAACGATACAACACTGTGTGAGAATCTCCCTGCTTAACTTCATGAAAACTAACGATACAACACTGTGTGAGAATCTCCCTGCTTAACTTCATGAAAACTAACGATACAACACTGTGTGTGATACTATGTGCTCAACTTCATGAAAACTAACGATACAACACTGTGTGTGAAACTATGTGCTCAACTTCATGAAAACTAACGATACAACACTGTGTGTGATACTATGTGCTCAACTTCATGAAAACTAACGATACAACACTGTGTGTGAATCTGTGTGCTCAACTTCATGAAAACTAACGATACAACACTGTGTGTGATACTATGTGCTCAACTTCATGAAAACTAACGATACAACACTGTGTGAGAATCTCCGTGCTTAACTTCATGAAAACTAACGATACAACACTGTGTGTGAAACTATGTGCTGAACTTCATGAAAACTAACGATACAACACTGTGTGAGAATCCCCCTGCTTAACTTCATGAAAACTAACGATACAACACTGTGTGGGAATCTCTGTGCTTAACTTCATGAAAACTAACGATACAACACTGTGTGAGAATCTCTGTGCTTAACTTCATGAAAACTAACGATACAACACTGTGTGAGAATCCCCTGCTTAACTTCATGAAAACTAACGATACAACACTGTGTGTGAAACTATGTGCTCAACTTCATGAAAACTAACGATACAACACTGTGTGTGAAACTATGTGCTCAACTTCATGAAAACTAACGATACAACACTGTGTGAGAATCTCCCTGCTTAACTTCATGAAAACTAACGATACAACACTGTGTGTGATACTATGTGCTCAACTTCATGAAAACTAACGATACAACACTGTGTGTGAATCTGTATGCTTAACTTCATGAAAACTAACGATACAACACTGTGTGGGAATCTCTGTGCTTAACTTCATGAAAACTAACGATACAACACTGTGTGTGATACTATGTGCTCAACTTCATGAAAACTAACGATACAACACTGTGTGAGAATCTCCCTGCTTAACTTCATGAAAACTAACGATACAACACTGTGTGTGAATCTGTGTGCTCAACTTCATGAAAACTAACGATACAACACTGTGTGGGAATCTCTGTGCTTAACTTCATGAAAACTAACGATACAACACTGTGTGAGAATCTCCCTGCTTAACTTCATGAAAACTAACGATACAACACTGTGTGTGATACTATGTGCTCAACTTCATGAAAACTAACGATACAACACTGTGTGTGAAACTATGTGCTCAACTTCATGAAAACTAACGATACAACACTGTGTGTGATACTATGTGCTCAACTTCATGAAAACTAACGATACAACACTGTGTGAGAATCTCCCTGCTTAACTTCATGAAAACTAACGATACAACACTGTGTGTGAATACTATGTGCTCAACTTCATGAAAACTAACGATACAACACTGTGTGTGAAACTATGTGCTCAACTTCATGAAAACTAACGATACAACACTGTGTGAGAATCTCTGTGCTTAACTTCATGAAAACTAACGATACAACACTGTGTGTGAAACTATGTGCTGAACTTCACGAAATCTAACGATACAACACTGTGTGGGAATCTCTGTGCTTAACTTCATGAAAACTAACGATACAACACTGTGTGAGAATCTCCGTGCTTAACTTCATGAAAACTAACGATACAACACTGTGTGAGAATCTCCCTGCTTAACTTCATGAAAACTAACGATACAACACTGTGTGTGATACTATGTGCTCAACTTCATGAAAACTAACGATACAACACTGTGTGTGAAACTATGTGCTCAACTTCATGAAAACTAACGATACAACACTGTGTGTGATACTATGTGCTCAACTTCATGAAAACTAACGATACAACACTGTGTGTGAATCTCTGTGCTCAACTTCATGAAAACTAACGATACAACACTGTGTGTGAATACTATGTGCTCAACTTCATGAAAACTAACGATACAACACTGTGTGTGAATACTCTGTGCTTAACTTCATGAAAACTAACGATACAACACTGTGTGTGAATCTATGTGCTCAACTTCATGAAAACTAACGATACAACACTGTGTGAGAATCTCTGTGCTTAACTTCATGAAAACTAACGATACAACACTGTGTGAGAATCTCCCTGCTTAACTTCATGAAAACTAACGATACAACACTGTGTGTGAATCTCTGTGCTTAACTTCATGAAAACTAACGATACAACACTGTGTGTGAAACTATGTGCTCAACTTCATGAAAACTAACGATACAACACTGTGTGTGAATCTCCGTGCTTAACTTCATGAAAACTAACGATACAACACTGTGTGTGAATCTATGTGCTCAACTTCATGAAAACTAACGATACAACACTGTGTGAGAATCTCTGTGCTTAACTTCATGAAAACTAACGATACAACACTGTGTGTGAAACTATGTGCTGAACTTCACGAAATCTAACCATAGCAACACTGTGTGGGAATCTCTGTGCATAACTTCATGAAAACTAACGATACAACACTGTGTGTGATACTATGTGCTCAACTTCATGAAAACTAACGATACAACACTGTGTGAGAATCCGTGTGCTCAACTTCATGAAAACTAACGATACAACACTGTGTGGGAATCTCTGTGCTTAACTTCATGAAAACTAACGATACAACACTGTGTGAGAATCTCCCTGCTTAACTTCATGAAAACTAACGATACAACACTGTGTGTGAAACTATGTGCTCAACTTCATGAAAACTAACGATACAACACTGTGTGTGAATACTATGTGCTCAACTTCATGAAAACTAACGATACAACACTGTGTGTGAATCTCTGTGCTCAACTTCATGAAAACTAACGATACAACACTGTGTGAGAATCTCCGTGCTTAACTTCATGAAAACTAACGATACAACACTGTGTGAGAATCTCCGTGCTTAACTTCATGAAAACTAACGATACAACACTGTGTGAGAATACTACGTGCTTAACTTCATGAAAACTAACGATACAACACTGTGTGAGAATCTCTGTGCTTAACTTCATGAAAACTAACGATACAACACTGTGTGTGAATCTCCGTGCTTAACTTCATGAAAACTAACGATACAACACTGTGTGTGAATCTATGTGCTCAACTTCATGAAAACTAACGATACAACACTGTGTGAGAATCTCTGTGCTTAACTTCATGAAAACTAACGATACAACACTGTGTGTGAAACTATGTGCTGAACTTCATGAAATCTAACGATAGCAACACTGTGTGGGAATCTCTGTGCTTAACTTCATGAAAACTAACGATACAACACTGTGTGTGATACTATGTGCTCAACTTCATGAAAACTAACGATACAACACTGTGTGTGAATCCCTGTGCTCAACTTCATGAAAACTAACGATACAACACTGTGTGGGAATCTCTGTGCTTAACTTCATGAAAACTAACGATACAACACTGTGTGAGAATCTCCCTGCTTAACTTCATGAAAACTAACGATACAACACTGTGTGTGAAACTATGTGCTCAACTTCATGAAAACTAACGATACAACACTGTGTGTGAATACTATGTGCTCAACTTCATGAAAACTAACGATACAACACTGTGTGTGAATCTCTGTGCTCAACTTCATGAAAACTAACGATACAACACTGTGTGAGAATCTCCCTGCTTAACTTCATGAAAACTAACGATACAACACTGTGTGAGAATCTCCCTGCTTAACTTCATGAAAACTAACGATACAACACTGTGTGTGAAACTATGTGCTGAACTTCATGAAAACTAACGATACAACACTGTGTGTGAAACTATGTGCTCAACTTCATGAAATCTAACGATACAACACTGTGTGAGAATCTCCCTGCTTAACTTCATGAAAACTAACGATACAACACTGTGTGTGATACTATGTGCTCAACTTCAGGAAAACTAACGATACAACACTGTGTGTGAATCTGTATGCTAAACTTCATGAAAACTAACGATACAACACTGTGTGGGAATCTCTGTGCTTAACTTCATGAAAACTAACGATACAACACTGTGTGTGATACTATGTGCTCAACTTCATGAAAACTAACGATACAACACTGTGTGAGAATCTCCCTGCTTAACTTCATGAAAACTAACGATACAACACTGTGTGGGAATCTCTGTGCTTAACTTCATGAAAACTAACGATACAACACTGTGTGAGAATCTCCCTGCTTAACTTCATGAAAACTAACGATACAACACTGTGTGTGATACTATGTGCTCAACTTCATGAAAACTAACGATACAACACTGTTTGTGAAACTATGTGCTGATCATCACGAAATCTAACGATACAACACTGTATGAGAATCTCCCTGCTTAACTTCATGAAAACTAACGATACAACACTGTGTGTGATACTATGTGCTCAACTTCATGAAAACTAACGATACAACACTGTGTGTGAAACTATGTGCTCAACTTCATGAAAACTAACTATACTACACTGTGTGAGAATCTCTGTGGTTTACTTCATGAAAACTAACGATACAACACTGTGTGTGAAACTATGTGCTTAACTTCACGAAGTCTAACGATAGAACACTGAGTGGGAATCTCTGTGCTTAACTTCATGAAACTAACGATACAACACTGTGTGAGAATCTCCGTGCTTAACTTCATGAAAACTAACGATACAACACTGTATGAGAATCTCCCTGCTTAACTTCATGAAAACTAACGATACAACACTGTGTGTGATACTATGTGCTCAACTTCATGAAAACTAACGATACAACACTGTGTGTGAAACTATGTGCTCAACTTCATGAAAACTAACGATACAACACTGTGTGTGATACTATGTGCTCAACTTCAGGAAAACTAACGATACAACACTGTGTGTGAATCTTTGTGCTCAACTTCATGAAAACTAACGATACAACACTGTGTGTGATACTATGTGCTCAACTTCATGAAAACTAACGATACAACACTGTGTGAGAATCTCCCTGCTTAACTTCATGAAAACTAACGATACAACACTGTGTGTGAAACTATGTGCTGAACTTCATGAAAACTAACGATACAACACTGTGTGAGAATCCCCTGCTTAACTTCATGAAAACTAACGATACAACACTGTGTGGGAATCTCTGTGCTTAACTTCATGAAAACTAACGATACAACACTGTGTGTGAAACTATGTGCTCAACTTCATGAAAACTAACGATACAACACTGTGTGTGAATCTCTGTGCTTAACTTCATGAAAACTAACGATACAACACTGTGTATGAATCTATGTGCTCAACTTCATGAAAACTAACGATACAACACTGTGTGAGAACCTCTGTGCTTAACTTCATGAAAACTAACGATACAACACTGTGTGTGAAACTATGTGCTGAACTTCACGAAATCTAACGATAGCAACACTGTGTGGGAATCTCTGTGCATAACTTCATGAAAACTAACGATACAACACTGTGTGTGATACTATGTGCTCAACTTCATGAAAACTAACGATACAGCACTGTGTGAGAATCCCCCTGCTTAACTTCATGAAAACTAACGATACAACACTGTGTGGGAATCTCTGTGCTCAACTTCATGAAAACTAACGATACAACACTGTGTGAGAATCTCCGTGCTTAACTTCATGAAAACTAACGATACAACACTGTGTGTGATACTATGTGCTCAACTTCATGAAAACTAACGATACAACACTGTGTGTGAAACTATGTGCTCAACTTCATGAAAACTAACGATACAACACTGTGTGTGATACTATGTGCTCAACTTCATGAAAACTAACGATACAACACTGTGTGTGAATCTGTGTGCTCAACTTCATGAAAACTAACGATACAACACTGTGTGGGAATCTCTGTGCTTAACTTCATGAAAACTAACGATACAACACTGTGTGAGAATCTCCCTGCTTAACTTCATGAAAACTAACGATACAGCACTGTGTGAGAATACTCACTGCTTAACTTCATGAAAACTAACGATACAACACTGTGTGAGAATCTCTGTGCTTAACTTCATGAAAACTAACGATACAACACTGTGTGTGAAACTATGTGCTCAACTTCATGAAAACTAACGATACAACACTGTGTGGGAATCTCTGTGCATAACTTCATGAAAACTAACGATACAACACTGTGTGTGATACTATGTGCTCAACTTCATGAAAACTAACGATACAACACTGTGTGAGAATCCCCCTGCTTAACTTCATGAAAACTAACGATACAACACTGTGTGGGAATCTCTGTGCTTAACTTCATGAAAACTAACGATACAACACTGTGTGAGAATCTCCGTGCTTAACTTCATGAAAACTAACGATACAACACTGTGTGTGAAACTATGTGCTCAACTTCATGAAAACTAACGATACAACACTGTGTGTGAATACTATGTGCTCAACTTCATGAAAACTAACGATACAACACTGTGTGTGAATCCGTGTGCTCAACTTCATGAAAACTAACGATACAACACTGTGTGAGAATCTCTGTGCTTAACTTCATGAAAACTAACGATACAACACTGTGTGAGAATCTCCCTGCTTAACTTCATGAAAACTAACGATACAACACTGTGTGAGAATACCACTGCTTAACTTCATGAAAACTAACGATACAACACTGTGTGGGAATCTCTGTGCTTAACTTCATGAAAACTAACGATACAACACTGTGTGTGAAACTATGTGCTCAACTTCATGAAAACTAACGATACAACACTGTGTGTGAATCTCTGTGCTTAACTTCATGAAAACTAACGATACAACACTGTGTGTGAATCTATGTGCTCAACTTCATGAAAACTAACGATACAACACTGTGTGAGAATCTCTGTGCTTAACTTCATGAAAACTAACGATACAACACTGTGTGTGAAACTATGTGCTGAACTTCACGAAATCTAACGATAGCAACACTGTGTGGGAATCTCTGTGCATAACTTCATGAAAACTAACGATACAACACTGTGTGTGATATCTATGTGCTCAACTTCATGAAAACTAACGATACAACACTGTGTGAGAATCTCCCTGCTTAACTTCATGAAAACTAACGATACAACACTGTGTGGGAATCTCTGTGCTTAACTTCATGAAAACTAACGATACAACACTGTGTGAGAATCTCCCTGCTTAACTTCATGAAAACTAACGATACAACACTGTGTGTGAAACTATGTGCTCAACTTCATGAAAACTAACGATACAACACTGTGTGTGAAACTATGTGCTCAACTTCATGAAAACTAACGATACAACACTGTGTGTGATACTATGTGCTCAACTTCATGAAAACTAACGATACAACACTGTGTGTGAATCTGTGTGCTCAACTTCATGAAAACTAACGATACAACACTGTGTGGGAATCTCTGTGCTTAACTTCATGAAAACTAACGATACAACACTGTGTGAGAATCTCCCTGCTTAACTTCATGAAAGCTAACGATACAACACTGTGTGAGAATCTCACGTGCTTAACTTCATGAAAACTAACGATACAACACTGTGTGAGAACCTCTGTGCTTAACTTCATGAAAACTAACGATACAACACTGTGTGTGAAACTATGTGCTGAACTTCATGAAATCTAACGATAGCAACACTGTGTGGGAATCTCTGTGCTTAACTTCATGAAAACTAACGATACAACACTGTGTGTGATACTATGTGCTCAACTTCATGAAAACTAACGATACAACACTGTGTGAGAATCTCCGTGCTTAACTTCATGAAAACTAACGATACAACACTGTGTGGGAATCTCTGTGCTTAACTTCATGAAAACTAACGATACAACACTGTGTGAGAATCTCCCTGCTTAACTTCATGAAAACTAACGATACAACACTGTGTGTGAAACTATGTGCTCAACTTCATGAAAACTAACGATACAACACTGTGTGTGATACTATGTGCTCAACTTCATGAAAACTAACGATACAACACTGTGTGTGAATCCGTGTGCTCAACTTCATGAAAACTAACGATACAACACTGTGTGAGAATCTCCGTGCTTAACTTCATGAAAACTAACGATACAACACTGTGTGAGAATCTCCGTGCTTAACTTCATGAAAACTAACGATACAACACTGTGTGAGAATACTCACGTGCTTAACTTCATGAAAACTAACGATACAACACTGTGTGGGAATCTCTGTGCTTAACTTCATGAAAACTAACGATACAACACTGTGTGTGAAACTATGTGCTCAACTTCATGAAAACTAACGATACAACACTGTGTGTGAATCTCCGTGCTTAACTTCATGAAAACTAACGATACAACACTGTGTGTGAATCTATGTGCTCAACTTCATGAAAACTAACTATACGACACTGTGTGAGAACCTCTGTGCTTAACTTCATGAAAACTAACGATACAACACTGTGTGTGAAACTATGTGCTGAACTTCATGAAATCTAACGATAGCAACACTGTGTGGGAATCTCTGTGCATAACTTCATGAAAACTAACGATACAACACTGTGTGTGATACTATGTGCTCAACTTCATGAAAACTAACAATACAGCACTGTGTGAGAATCCCCCTGCTTAACTTCATGAAAACTAACGATACAACACTGTGTGGGAATCTCTGTGCTTAACTTCATGAAAACTAACGATACAACACTGTGTGTGATAC
>NW_024430760.1:0-25040 GCF_017639785.1 Mesocricetus auratus
TAACCCACACACCTATGAACACTTGATTTTTGACAAAGAAGCTAAAATTGTACGGAAAAAAGAAAGCATCTTCAACAAATGGTGCTGGCATAACTGGGTACTGGTATGCAGAAGACTGCAGATAGATCCATGTGTTTCGCCTTGTACAAAACTTAAGTCCAAATGGATCAAAGACCTCAACATAAATCCAGCCACACTGAAACTTTTAGAAGAGAAATTGGGAGATACTCTTCAACGAGTTGGTACAGGAGACCACTTCCTAAACATAACACCAGTGGCACAGGCACTGAGATTGACAATGAACAAATGGGACCTTCTGAAACTAAAAAGCTTCTGTAAGGCAAAGGACACAGTCAAAAAGACAAAAAGGCAGGCCACAGAATGGGAAAAGATATTCACTAACCCTACATCTGACAGAGGGCTAATCTCCAAAATTTACAAAGAACTCAAGAAACAAGTCTCCAAAACACCAAAGGATCCAATTAAAAGGTGGGGTACAGAGCTAAATAGAGAATTCTCAGTAGAGGAGGCTAAAATGGCCAAGAGACACTTAAGAAAGTGCTCAACATCCTTAGCCATCAGGGAAATGCAAATCAAAACAACTCTGAGATACCACCTTACTCCTGTCAGAATGGCTAAAATAAAAAACACCGAAGACAATTCATGCTGGAGAGGATGTGGAGAGAGAGGGAAAATAAATAACTGATACACCCGGAGTTCAATTATGTGAACCATGAGTTTTATTAGGATTCCTTCCAGGTTTATTTTTACCTGTTTTTAAAAGATTTATTCTTATGTGCATTGGTGTTCTGCCTGTGTGTATGTCTGGGTGATGGTGTCCGACCAGAGGAACTACAGTTATTAACAGTTGTGGGATTTTGGGTGCTGGGATTGAACTCAGGTCCTCTGCAAGAGCAGTTGGTGCTCTTCACAACCCAAATATTGTTTCCCCTCCCCAGAGACAGAGTTTCTCTGTGTATCCCTGAATATCCTGGAACTCACTCTCATACAAGACTGGCGTAAAACTCAGAAATCAGCCTACCTCTGCCTCCAGAGTGTTGATTAGAGGCATGGATCACTATCACCTGGCCCTTACAGCTTGATAAAACTGGAAAAATTTACCACAGTATAGGTTGATAAAACTGGAAAAAATTACCACAGTATAGTGTAGTCAATAGTTTACTTAAATACATTCCATATTATTTCATGTCTGTATATATGTTGCATTAATTCATACTTATCTATTTATCTATTTTTATGAAAGAGAAAACCTTGAGGATGCATAGCCACAACTTGGGAAGAGGTGGGGAGTGGAAAGAATATGAAATTATATATGTGTGTGTGTGTGTGTATTCATAAATGCACACTTAAGTATTTAGGGACATTTTTTTCTGTGTAGTTCCAGCTGTCCTAGAAAATGTTGTGTATATATGTGTAACTAGAAAGTCAAACAGATCCCACTGCCCCTGCCTTTTGTGGTTTAGGATGAAAATTAGACCCTATGCCAAGGTGATTAAAATATATTATATACAATATTTTTCTCAAAAGCCAGTAATAACTCTCCTGTGTATCACAAAAATTGGCTGAACAGGTAAAGGCAAAAAAATTGTAACTTGTTCACTTTCATTCATTTGTGACTCTGTGACTCTCACATGAGCTAACACATAATTGAAAATGGCTAGAGTAACCTTCAGCTACTCGGTGTTTCTCTGGATCTATGTCCATTCATGAGCGCAATGCTGAGGCCCAAAGCTCCGTCTCCACACAGACTCGATATTTGCGCTTGTTTTTCTACAGATGTGAGGTGCTCACATAATTTAATCCTTTGCTATTTTCTTTCCTATTTTTGACTCCTCGAAACTGCAGATTGAATCAAAGACTGGTTCACAGTAAAAATAGAAAGTGTTGCCCTATTCCTATAAATTTCTTATGAAAAGTTTGGGTCACATATACATGGTTGACCTCAAAAATCACACTATAGCCCAGGCTGTCTTTGAACTTACAGTTCTCCTGGTGAAGCTTCCCAGGCACCTGGGATTACAGATCTGTGCTCCCAGGCCTGGCTCTTAAGTAGCTTTTGATAAAGTTAATAGTTTATGATTAGTCTTCTCATTTGACCATCTAGATAATCATGCACAGGTTTTGTCTGTAGTTTCTTGATTATTTTTCCATTTCAGGCAGGGTCTCCTGTAACCCAGGCTGTCTTTGAAGCTGCCATGTAGTCAGCGCTGGCCTTCAATTCCTCATCCTCCTTTCTCCACTTTGGGCAATACAAGCATATTGTACCAACCTGGTGTGTGTAAGCATTATTATGGGCCTTAACTACTGAATACAGGATCTGGCTATTAATTGTAAAGAACAGGCCATGTGACTTTTAAGTCTGTAGTTCAAATAAGAAGACCAGTGTCAGCCTCCTCAATTTCTGGAGATGACACCCTTCAAGGGCTCTGAAGTTTGGGAGATGGCACATACAAAGCCCTTGGTACCAATCTTGAGTACCTGAGTTTTATTTCTAGGCTTCACATGGTAGAATGACAAATTCATTTCCCACATGTTTTCTGTTTATCTCCACATGTGGGCCCTGATAAGCTTGTGACCAAATATATATACAAAACAAAAGACATGTAATAACGTTTTTCAATCTGTTTCCTGTTATTTCTTTTTCTATCACCCAGTGTTGGGTGTTGAAACCTGTATCTTTCAAAACCCTCTGTCAGTGGGCTTCACCTGAGCCTGCTTGGTTAAAATTGCATTCAATTTAGAATGTAAATTAAATCACTGGTAGCTATCCAGAAAGCTTCCTGGAACTTGGCCCACTATATAGAGGCCGTCCCTGAGACAGACTTCCTGAACAAGCAAAGGGTCAGATGGATGTTATCTATTTATACAGGTCTGGGTGGCAGGACATTGGGAAGCAAACTGAGGTTTCTTTGGTACTGATTAAATTCCATTTAGTTCCTGACACAAAGAGAACAACCCTGTCTACTGAAAACCCATTTAGCCTAGGACTAATCTGTGAACATGTACTAAGCCACCATCAGGCTTATGCCTTTAACACTTGGCAGGAGATTGGGGGCAACTCTGTGTACTTGGTAAATCATATAATTGTGGGACCAGAGTGAGGCTCTGGATGACTCCGGTAAAATGACTGGGTGTTGTCTCCATTGCTGAACGTGTGACAAACAAGAAGGGAAGATGTAAGGCTGATCACTCTCTCCACTATCAATATGGGGTTTCCAATATCATCACAAAGTTAGAGAGAATGTGGAATCTCTGAGTTTGAATTCAGCCTAATCTTTAGAGAGAGAAATGAGCCAACAGGTGCTATATAGAGAGCACATGTGTCGGTTAAACAAATAAAAATAAAGGAAGGAAGAAAGTAGGAAAGCAATAAGCTAGCCAGCAAGCAAGGAAAAATAAGAGACCTAACAAGAGAAAGTAGGAAAGCAAGGTAGGGAGAAAGAAAAAAGGAATGACAGCAATAGGGAGGAAAGCAGAAGAACCCTGGGAAGCAAGCTAAGAAGAGTCAAACCTCCTGATCAGGACAGCAGCAAGGGGAGGCCAGTTTACTCCTGGACGGCAGTCCAAAGAGGGCACCAGTCCCTTGTTGTGGCCAAGGTCCTGTTAGTTTTTAAGTTCCTTAGGAGTCTGGCATTTAGTTTTCTGCCCAATATAAAAAGAAGTCCTCAAGTGGATCCTCAGGGCTGGGGCCACAATGTGGGAGGGTCTGCTGGATATGAGAGGATAATGGGTGAAGAGACTGGTAGGGATGGATAGAGAAGACATTTTAAGGTCAAGTTTTTGAAGTAGAGCTTCCCTCACTTGGGAGAAACTAGTCATTATGGGAGAGACTGCTGACATCCAGAGTGAACTGGCCAAAAGGCTTCTGTGTTAACGATGAACTTTAGGTAGATACACCTGTGATTTTGTGCCCCATGGTCCCTTTCTCCTTGGTTAAAGACAGAGTGTACCAAGAAAAGAACAGAAGGCCTGGGATGTCTATAATCTGGGTGAGTTTCCTCTTCATTACCAGCCTTCCTGGGCTGACAGTCTTATTAACACAAGAGCTGTTTGTATGTTTATTCCACTGTTTATAAAACTTAGAGCCTGAGGAAACAGTATGACAGGCAGAGAGAAAGTGTTAGGTATTATCCCTGGTGCACAGGAAGTTTGGAACAAATTTGCAAATGCTGGGAAGACTTGAGTGAAACCTGAGGATTATGGAACTCTTCTATTTTCTTCCTCCTAGGTTGCCCAGTAGAGTACAGCACTTCAGTAGGATCACACCCAAGTATGCTTCTGCATCCACCAGTTCTCCAGAAAGATCCAGTCAATTCAAGAAACTTAAGGCCCCAGTTGCATCCAGATTTACAAGTGTCTTCAAATGCACACTTGGAAACAGGTTTCCAGATGCCTGATGATCCTGCAAGGAAATCAAGTCTGCATATGTCTCAAAGTCCCCTAATGCACTCAGGAGTTCCAATGCAACCAAGCCCCCCAAATCATCCATCCCATATAAGCAAACAGAGTCTTCAAAAATCACAAAGCCCTGTATTTCTTCAAGAAGAGCTACTACAAACAGCTTTCAAATGGCTCTTAGATCTAGAAAGCAGCCTATGTCCACAATTGGCCTCAGTACTATCACCAGAACCAAGACTCCCAGTACATCAAGGTAGCCCAACATTGGGAACCAGGTCAACACACCCTAATCACCAGATGCTCTCAAGCTCCTCAGTGAATTCTGCTTGCACGGGTTCCTTAGGCTCTATGTTTCCTTCCTATCAATATGGTGAAAAGAAAGTTTGCAATGCAGTTCCAAAGAAGCAATGGAAGGAATGCACTGTGTACACCAAGGAGCAAAAGCTACTCCTCCAAGAACATTTTGATCAATGCATGAACCCAAGCTTTGATCAATGCAAAGGACTGGCACTAATGGAGCAAGAGATCAAGGTCTGTATTGCTCTTGTCCCTTTCTCACTAAGCAAAACTAGCTGTGGTACCTGTACAATTATCAGAGTCCCATACCCTTAGTGATTCCTCAGTGCTTGGAGCAGCATGGGACAATTGTGGATAGTGGACCTATGTGTATCCATGGATGGGCCTGGTTATTCTTTTTCAATCTGGGTACCATTATGGAGCTACATTATCTTCTTGGCAGGGTCTCAGGGACCCAGACATAAGGGACCCTTGTAAAACCCCAGACACCCTAGCTAAGGATTCCCTAGTACTTTTGTGTCAGATCATAAAGCATTCTACCTTCCTGCCTTTTGTAGCCTCAGACATCTGTGTTTATATGGGTAGTTGCTAGAGACGTTTTCCATACAGCATGTTCAACTAGGCATACCAGTCTTCTTCTGACATCTTCTTTGTCTTTCCAGAACTGGTTTAAGAACCATTGTGCAAGGTACAAACTGAAGAAATCACAGATTATTCAAGAAGGGCAGCCAGAGAAACTCTAAAGCTGCTTCTCGGTCAAACAATCGCCATGGTAACATATCTGTCCTTGTCTCTGCCAATGTAGAGTCCAAGTCTCCAGGCAAATCCATTTGGGCTCCATTCCCCAACTCAACCACAGCCTGGAAGCATCACATCTGGGCACAGAGCAGTGTGCGATGCCGCTTTCCCTATTTTCTACCAGGTGTGATTTAGGAACATCCACAAGAACATCTCAAATTGCCATGGAATCAAGGAGGAGAAGTCAGCTGTCAGTGCATGAGAACAAGTGTTCATGTCTCCATCAATGTCCCTGTCACTGATAGTCCTGAGTGATCAGGCCTATCAGTAGTTAGCTATCTTCCTGAAACCAGCACCTCTAATAATTGCCTCAGCGATTCCCTCATCTTGATCAGGCTCTGGGGGAAATTCAGCATATGGGACTAGTTGGCCAAGAACCTACTACAGGAACCACTGGTCCATTTCTATCAAGAAAAGCTACAGAACCAGTTCAGTCAGTAACATTTCAAGACACAGCAGAGTCTGCTCTAGTGATAAAATCCAGTATGAGCCAAAGCTCTTGTACCTCTATTGCTAGCAGATTCAGCTGCAGCTTCAAGCTACCACCAAAGGTGAAGGCTGCAGCCACAGGCAACGCCCTACATGGAGATGATGCTCACAGCAACCTGCATTTCCTGACCACTTCTTGGTTTATGGCCTCTAGAAAATCAACATCTCCCTAGATAACGTATTATTTCCCAAGTGTGCTTTATCGAGGCCCACTCACCCAGAGACTATTTCTAAGAACTGTTTGGTTCTTGAGAAGACATTGCTATAAAAATTAGAGGTGGCATAGTAAAAAGGTATCTTTATACGAGTGGTTGTGGGTTGTTACCTTTTTAGTACTGAGGATTCACGGTGAAGTCCTGGCTTTTGTTAATACTCTTAACCTCCTTCATGTGGTTATTGGCTGCTTTTATAGCTCTGCTCCATTCATTGTTAACCTTTGGACATTAATGTTCCACTTTTATTTGGAAACCATGTAAATAAGGTCTTGGATCACTAGGACCAGCAGTTAAGTGACTAGAACTAGGTGATTTTCTTGCTGATCATATTGGACAGATCACATTTGTAGTAATTCTCCACAGAAACAAGGTTATTGTAATTCTCCAACAGCACATGGATATACAAAGTCCTCTGAGCAGAGTCCAGGCATTGCCACTCCTCCTGGGAGATGTTCACAGTCACATCCCTTAATGTCAGTAGACCCTGGGAGACATGTCCTGGAGAATCAGCCATTTCTTGTTTCTCTTCTTTGAGTTTCTCTTTCTGGAACAATACATGCCTTGCTGAATAGACAGCATCCTTAGCTTCTGTCTCCTCCCTCTTCATCTTCCAGGTCTCTTTGTTCTGCTGCACAGGTGAGCAGGTCTGGGTGATCAGTGAGCCCTCAAATTTGTAAGGCTTCTCTCCAGTGTGAATTCTGTGATGTACTTTAAGATTTGAGCACTGGATAAAGGATTTGTCTAAATGTTGCACTTGTAGGGTTTCTTGCCAGTATGTATTCTGCTTGAGGCACTATTGAAGCATTTCTCGCACTGGTGTTGTTTCTCTCCACTGCAGATTGGTCGTTTCAAAACACTGCATAAAGAGGTGAAATAGTCATCATATTCTCCCTGCCTGTGCTCTTTCTTTGCAGTGTAGACCCTCTGATCTTGAGTAATGCTGGAACACAAATGTAAAGATTTCTCACAGTCTTGACATTGGCAATGTTCTTCTCCAGTGTGCATGCTTTCATGTCTGTCTGGGTTTGATGAGTCAACAGAGGCATCCCTGTGACTCCTGCATGTGTAGTTATTAGAGGTTTCTGTAGTTTCACTTGTTGTATAAAGTGCACATGAGGAGGGGTCATGAAGCACTTTGCCAAGCTGACTGCACTGACAAGACTCCTTTTCAGTCTTCACATGCTGATGGACAGGGTCACTTATGCAATGGCTTTATAGACCATGTTGATGTAATTCTCCAACATCACAACAATGTACAAAGCCCTCTGAGCAGAGTTCAGGCATTGCCACTCCTCGTTTGAGCAGTCCACAATCACATCCCTGAATGTCAGCAGACCCTGGGAGGTTCCAGGGTCGCCGGGCTGTGGTTCCCGCCACTGCGCTGCTGATGTTGATTTTCCCAGGCCGCCCCTTGGGGCTCCAGTAGTCGAGGTGAATTTTCAAGTCACCCAGGTCTGCGGTACATGATTACCCAGCATGCAGGAGCACTTCCAGGGACCATTCATGCAGTGTCTCTTGGCTGGTTTTTATTGTGTGTAGTATATTGTATTTTGCTGAATTTTATTAATGACAGAAATGTGCCATTAAATTCAATTCTGTTTTAAATGTGTGTTACATATTTATTGAGATGGCCACTCCATGGTCCCGTTTTATCTACATTTTGAACACTGTGGCATTCACTAATGGTCTCAGGCTGCAATGCTCCCTAGACCCTGGGAGCAGGACTTGTGTTATAGATGGGTCAGTTGTGGCTGGATACTATACGATTACTTCATATCTGTATTTTGAATGGTTGACTTTTTCTGGAGTGGTCTCTATTTGTTTCAAAATGTTTGAGAGGTAATTGCTAAATTTTCTGGTGAGTATAAAGATTTAAATTGCAGTTAGTCATTCTACTGGTTTAGGAAAGTGGCAGCAATTCATTCTCCTAGGGTTCATGAACTCAGCAGCTTCAGGTCAATGGTTAGGTTTACAGTACCCAGGCAACAATTCCCTCCTATTTCCCAGACCTTACATCCAATTATGACTGTTTGGTTCACCTGAGATTTAAGAGTCACAGTTGCATCCATAGGGATGTCTGCCATGATTGTGTTATGTGACAACTATTCCTGAGGAGATGTGAACAAATGTTTCCTCACCCTAGGTAGGGGGAGATGACTAAAGTACAGGAATCACCAAAGGCTAGGTTGATTTGACAATGATTTCTCTTGGGAATATGCATCAAAGTATGGGTGAAAGGTTTTTTTAGAGGAGCACAAATCACTCAAATCCCAAAGATAGTTATGTTGCCTAAGCCTAGCTCATGACAGCTGAAAACATGGAGCACACTGCATAGCCCACAGGTAGTTCATGACAAGTTGGAGAATGTCCTGTAGCTGCAATTTTCTTTGTGCGACCAATCAGCTCACAGATAAAGACACGCAGACTTATTATTAATTATGAATGCTTGGCTTTAGCTTATGCTTGTCCCAACAACTCTTTTCAATTAACCTGTCTCTGTTCATCCGTGTTTTGCTTTTGGGGCTTTTTTAACTTCCGCATTTCCTCCACTTCTGAAATGTGTTTTTCTTCATTCTTCAGAGCCTAAGTTCCTACTACTACATATTCTCCCTGCCCAGAAGTCCTAGCTATACCTCCTCCCTTGCTATTGGCTGTTCAGCTTTTTATTAGACTGATGAAATAAGTGCCCAAGGCAGACAAATAAAACTACCACATATCTTTACATATTAAAAAATATTCTGCAACAGTGTCCTTTTGGTGACTCAGGTGGTTCCAACTTCTTCTAGGAATCTTGGCTGGTTTGGATGTCTCTGAGTGGTCCTTGCTTCTCCTATGTGCTTGGGGAGTGAGTGACCATAGTGAATCTGGTCAGTTTCAGCAACTTAAGGAGCTATTGAGACATCTGTTTACTGAGCTCAAGGACATTACCTATAGGCTTGGAACTTTCACCTCTCCTTCAAATACCCAACTCTTCCATTCCTCTCCCCCTTGTTTTGTGAGATAGGGTCTCACTGTACGTCTCTGACATGCCTGGAACTGGATACTTAAACCTGTGGAAGACATCTTTACATAGTTAAATATTCCACAACAGTGTACTTTCCTGGTTCTCAGGTATTTCCTGCTGCTTCCAGGGAGCATGTATGTATACAGTTCTCACTGTATAGCTCTGGCTGCCAAGGAATAGGATATGTCAGGCAGGAAAGCCTCAAACTCAACAGAAATGGTCTTCATATTGTCATGAAAGTCATGCACCCCCACTCTGGTCACCTCCCTTTCTAATTCCCGGTGGGCATCCTGTTGTCTCACTTCACATTTCACATTCTCTGCCATGAGTTTCCCTCAGGATACAAGGTTTCCATCTGGAACAGTAGTTCTCAGCCTTCCTAATGCTGCAATACTGTTACCATTTCTCATGTTTTGGAGAACCCCAACCATAAAATTCATTTTGTTGCTGCTTCATAAGTGTCAATTTGCTGCTGTCCTGAATTATAACATAAATACCTTTGTTTTCTGATGGTCTTAGTTGACCCCCATCAAATTGTCATTTGACCCCCCCAAAAGGCCAGAACCCATGAGTGAGAACTGTGTTACAGGAATGAGTATTTAAAAGCTAAGCATTGCTAAGATCAGTGATTTCACTACTGAGATTTCACTACTGAGTAGGACTGTTGACTGCTTTTCTCCCTCGGCAGCTTGCATGGTACCTGTCAATACTTTGCAAACCAGTTCTCAGGGAGAAGGTATTCAGGTCAGACCCAGCTCCATTCCTCTAAATCCCATGTCCAAGTGTGTAGCATAGCGTGACTGTAATCCCTGGAGTCAGGCAGTGGAAACCAGAGGATCAGAAATTCAAGACTCATCAGTTTGATATGGGCCTGCAAGGGACTCTCTCAAACATGCATTCCAAGTTGTAATTTTTTAAATGCCCACTTAAAAAGTATTCTTGTGTCTTGAGAGATGACTAAGTGCATTTTTGCAGAAAAGAAGCAAAAGGAAAAAAAGCAACTAATAGAAAGCAAACAGCTTCTTCTCCATCCATGGGATCAGGTAAATCATGGCCTGTATCTGGGCCTGTGTTCCAGTGCCTGGGGACTGAATGGGGACTGCCATTGAGTCTCACCTCCCAGGGGAGCCTACACCCAGATTCCTGGTCTTCTCCACCCAAGGAACCAGGCAATTGAGGGACTGTTTCTCGGCTGGCATTCCATTAACTGGGGACTGGCTGGGGACTGCCATTGAGCCTCCACTCCCTGCAGGACCCTACACACACCAGATTCCTGGTTGTCTTCTCAACCCATGGGACACGGTAATTTGGGGCTTGTTTCTGGACCTGCATTTCAGTGCCTGGGAACCACCACTGAGGGTCCCCTCCAGAAAGGAACATACACACCCAAGATTCCTGGTCTTCTCCACATGTGGGACCAGGCAATTTGGGGGAATTGCTCTGCCTCACCCTCTCTCCGATTTCCTGGCCTGGGGACCACAGCCAGGTTGACTCACCCCCTGATGACCAAGTGATCAGGAGCCTGCAAAGAGAGCCAGTAAATTCTACCCACACTCAGGGCAAAGGACAGAGGACAGAGAGAAGAGGCCAGAGAGTATTGCATTTGCTTGCATCCACTGAAAGGGAAGCCTAGTCACCAAACCACCAGGAGAGGAAGAGGCTCTTTCAAACACACACTGGAAGAACTGATACGAAAGAGACAATATAAGAACACACTCAGCAACAGAAACACAAACATGACAGAGATTCTACAATAGCAAGACCTGAATGCCCCAATGAAGATGAAGCAGAAGGGAATGACCTTAAAAACAACTTCAAGAAAATGATAGAGGCCCTCAAAGAGGATATGAGAAATTCCATTAAATAAATGGAAGATAAAACAAAGGAAAAATCCAGCAAATGCAAGAAAGGGAGGAGAACAGGAAACCAAAATTACAAGAATCATTTCAAACAGTGCAAGGGTTGAAAGCTGACATGTAGATAATAAAAGAACACAGTCTGAAGGAATGCTGGAAATAGAAAAACTGGGGAAATGGTCAGGTACTATCGATACAAGCTTTACCAACAGAATACAAGAGAGGTAAGAGAGAATCTCAGGAGTTGAAGATACACTAGGAGAAATGGAGTCATCAACCAAAGAAAATATTAAGTCCAACAAATCCTTAACACAAAACATCCAGGAAATATGGGACACTGTGAAAAGACCAAACCTAGATAATAGGTATAGAAGAAGGAGAAGAAAACCACCTCAAAGGGTCAGAAAACATATTCAACAAAATCATAGAAGAAAACTTTCCCAACCTTAAGGAAGACATGCCAATGAAGGCACAAGAAGCTTAAATAACACCAAATAGAGTGGACCACAAAAAAGTCCCCTCGCCACATACTAATCAAGACCCCAAATATACAGAATAAAGAAAGAATATTAAGAGCAGCTAAGGAAAAATGCCAAGTAACATATAAAGTCAAACCTATCAGAATTACACCTGACATCTCCATGGAAACTCTGAAAGCCAGAAGGTCCTGGATAGATACTCTACCAACACTAAGAGACCATGGATGCCAGCCCAGACTACTATACCCGGCAAAGCTCTCAATCACTATAGATGGAGAAAACAAGATATTCCATGACAAAACTAGATTCAAGCAATACGTATCCACTAACCCAGCCCTACAGACAGTTTTTGAAGGGAAACTCCAACCCAAGGAAGTTAACTACAACCAGAAAAACATAGGCATTAGAGAATCCCTCTCTACCAACAGCCAAAAGAATAAAGGGGTGAAATTCCACACATAATTCCACCACCAACAACCATTCCAAATCAAAGAAGAATGACCAATCAATGGTCATTAATATCTCTCAACATTAATGGCCTTAACTCACCCATAAAAAGACACAGGCTAGCAGAATGGATTCAAAGACAGAAACCATCTTTCTGCTGCATACAAGAAACACACCTCAACCTCAAAGACAGACATTACCTGAGAGTTAAAGGTTGGGAAAAAATTTCCAATCAAATGGACCCAAGAAACAAGCAGGGGTAGCAATCCTAATATCTAACAAATTAGACTTTAAAATAAAATCAATCAAAAGAGATGAAGGAGGTCATTACATACTCATCACAGGCGAAATCCACCAAGATGAAGTGTCTATCCTGAACATCTATGCCCCAAATACAAAGGCATCCACATTCGTAAAACAAATATTACTAAAACTTAAATGACATATAAAGCCCCACACAGTTATAGTGGGAGATTTCAACACACCACTCTCATCACTAGACAGGAATACCAGACAGAAACTCAACAAAGAAGCAAAGGGTCTAATAGACATAATGACCCAACTGGGATTAACAGACATCTATAGAACATTTCATGCACATAAAAAAGAATAAACTTTCTTCTCACCACCACATGGAACCTTCTCAAAAATCGACCACATACTTGGCACCATATCCAACCTCAGCAGCTTCAAAAAAATTGGAATAACTCCATGCATCTTATCAGACCACCATGCTTTAAAGTTAGAATTCAACAACACAAATTGCAGAAAACCTACAAACCCATGGAAATTGAATAATGTTCAACTGCAACATTCCTGAGTCAAAGAAGAAATAAAAAAAGAAATCACTAGAGTTCACAATGGTGCCTGATCTGTCTTCTAACCTATGATTCCCTCTTTCCCCTATTCTACCACCCTATTCAATGTTCCTGTTCCCCCATGACCTACTGTCTCTTCCTCTTCTCCCCCTCTCTTATTCCCGGCTCCCACTCTCCCCACCCCTCACCGTTTTCCCCATATATTCAGAGGATCTTGCCTCATTCCTCTTCTCTTGGGTACTATGCATATCTTTTAGGTTCCCAGACTCTGTGTCAGTGGAAGTACAGACTGGCACTCTCCTGATCCATGTTTAAAATCCATATATGAGTGAGTATATACCATGTTTGTCTTTTTGTGACTGGGTAACCTCACTCAGGATGGTTTCCTCCATTGCTATCCATTTACCTGTGAATTTCAAGATTACATTATTTTTTTCTGCTGAATAATACTCCATTTTGTAAATGTACAACATTTTCTCTATCCACTGTTCATTTGACGGGCATCTAGGTTGCTTCCAGGTTCTGGCTATTACAAATAATGCTGCTATGAACATAGTGGAGCAGATACCCTTTTTGTATGAATTTGCCTCCTTTGGATATATGCCTAAGAGTGGAATTGCTGGGTCGTGTGGTAGATTAATTCCCATTTTCCTGAGGAAACTCCATACTGATTTCCAAAGAGGCTGTACGAGTTGGCACTCCCACCAGCAGTGGAGGAGTGTTCCCCTCTCTCCACATCCTCTCCAGCATAGATTGTCTTCAGTGTTTTTGATTTTAGCCATTCTAACAAGAGTAAGATGGTATCTCAATGTTGTTTTGATTTGCATTTCTCTGATGGCTAAGGATGTTGAGCACTTTCTTAGGTGTATCTTTAGCCATTTTAGCCTCCTCTATTAAGAATTCTCTATTTAGTTCTGTACCCCACCTTTTGATTGGATCCTTTGGTATTTTGGAGACTTGCTTCTTGAGTTCTTTGTAAATTTTGGAGATTAGCCCTCTGTCAGATATGGGGTCAGTGACTATCTTTTCCCATTCTGTGGACTGCCTTTCTGTCTTGTTGACTGTGTCCTTTGCCTTACAGAAGCTTTTTTGTTTCAGGAGGTCCCATTTGTTAATTGTCGATCTCAGTGTCTGTGCCACTGGTGTTATGTTCAGGAAGTGGTCTCCTGTAACAACCCGTTGAAGAGGATATACCACTTTCTCTTCTGAAAGTTTCAGTGTGGCTGGATTTATGTTGAGGTCTTTGATCCATTTGGACTTACGTTTTGTACAAGGTGATAAACATGGTTCTATCTGCAGTCTTCTGCATACCACTACCCTGTTATGCCAGCACCATTTGTTGAAGATGTTTTCTTTTTTCCATTGTATAGTTTTAGCTACTTTTTCAAACATCAAGTGTTCATAGGTGTGTGGGTTAAAATCAGGGTTTTCAACTCAGTTCCATTGTTCTACCTGCCTATTTTTGTGCCAATACAAAGCTGTTTTCAAGACAATAGCTCTATAATAGAGCTTGAAATCACGAATGGTGAGGCCTCCTGAAGTTCC
Source organism: Mesocricetus auratus (assembly GCF_017639785.1). Classification (NCBI taxonomy): domain Eukaryota; kingdom Metazoa; phylum Chordata; class Mammalia; order Rodentia; family Cricetidae; genus Mesocricetus; species Mesocricetus auratus. The sequence continues at coordinate 14,368 of NW_024430760.1, forward strand.
TTTATTGTATAGGGTTGTTTTGGCTGTCCTGGGCCTTTTGTTTTTCCATATAAAGTTGATTAATGTTCTTTCCAGGTCCTTGAACAATTATGCTGGAATTTTGATAGGGATTGCATTGAATCTGTAGACTGCTTTTGGCAAGATTGACATTTTTATTATGTTGATCCTACCAATCCAAGAGCATGGGAGGTCTTTCCATTTTCTGGTGTCCTCTTTGATTTCTTTCTTTAAAGACTCAAAGTTCTTGATATACAGGTCGTTCACTTCCTTGGTTAACATTATCCCCAGATATTTGAGGCTGTTTATGGCTATTGTAAATGGTGATGTTTCTCTGATTTCTTTCTCAGTCACTTCTTCATTTGTATATATTAGAGCCACTGATCTTTTTGAGTTTACCTTGTACCCTGCCACTTTGTTGAAGGTGTGGAGAGACCACCTCGAATGCCCATTCCTGATAATGAACTTGATGTCGATAACCATCCGGGAACCTTCATCCAGTGACTGATGGAAACAGAGGCAAACACCCACAGTTAAACACTGAACTGAACCCAAGGAACCCAGTGACAGAGAGAGAGGAGGGATGAGCAAATTGGCAAAGAATGGGCTGGCAAAACCAGCAGAGACAACTGATCTGAACAGGGGAGAGTTCTTGGACCCTAGACCCACAGCTGGGAGGCAAGCATGGGACTGATCCAGACCCCCGAATGTGAGTGTCAGTGAGGAGGCCTGGGCAACCTATGGGGCCCTGAGCAGTGGATCAGTGTTTTCCCTGGAATACAAACAAACATAGTGTGTCCATAGCACAAAGAGGGATGCTCTCTCAGCCTGGACTCTTAGGGGAGCGCCTGGAGCCTCCCCTGAGTGAAATGACAGACTCTAGATATCCCCTATATGGAAGGAATTGACAATAGGGTGGGAGGCTGGGGGGGTGATGGGAGGTGGGGGAGGAGGAGAGGAAGAGGGAACTGGGATTGACATGTAAAACAAGCTATTTAAAATTAAAATAAAAAAAAGAAATCAAAGACTTCCTAGAATTCAATGAGAATGAAAACACAACATACCCAAAACTATGGGACACTTTGAAAGCAGTGCTATGGGGAAAGTTCATAGCACTTATAGCCCACATGAAGAAACTGGAGAATAGTTATACTAGAGAGTTAACAGCACACCTGAAAGCTCTAGAACACAAATAAGCAAACTCCCCCAGGAGGAGTAGATGCCAGGAAATAATCAAGAAAATCAATGGCCCTACTACATACAGATGATAAAAGTGCTGAGAAAGAAATCAGAGAAAAATAAAATGGCTGTTAGTTTGCTGTATATAGCTTTTTCATGTTTAGGTATGTTGCTGTTATGCCAGATCTCTCCAAGACCTTTATCATGAAGGGATGTTGGATTTTGTCAAAGGCTTTTTCAGCATCTAGTGTGGTGATCAGGTGATTTTTGTTTCTCAGCTTTTTTATATGGTGGATTACATTGATGAGACATAGGTTGGGGACACCTCAGATTGCCCACCACAGGTTCCCTACAATCCTTTTGTTTGTTTTTTTTTTCAAGACAGGGTTTCTCTGGGTAGCTTTGGAGCCTGTCCTGGCACTCTGTAGACCAGGCTGGCCTCAAACTCACAGATCCAACTGCCTCTGTCTCCCGAGTGCTGGGATTAAAGGCCTGGGCCAACATCACCCAGCTTCCCTTCAATCTTTAATTGGTGACAGAAACACCAGAAAATGAAAAGACATTTTGGATTTTTATACTCTGGGTGAGCTTCTTTTCTATTGCCAGCCTTCCTGGACTGACAAACTTGTATTCACATAGGAGTTGTTAGTATGTTTATTCCACTGTTTAGAGCCTCGGGAAACAGAATGACAGGTAGAGAGAAAGATGGGGCACTAGTGTCATCCCTACTGCATAGGAAGTCTGAAACAATCTTGCTAATGTTCGTTGAGTATAATCTGTGGATTGTGGAGCTATTCTATCCATTTCCCAACAACTAGATTCTCCAATGTGCATCCATGTCCACCAGTGCCTAGGGATTTCCTAATAGAGCCAGCAAATCTGGGGCTGGAGAGATGGCTTAGTGGCTAAGAACACTAACCGTTCTTCCATAGGTCCTGACTTCAATTCCCAACAAGTATATGATTGCTTACAACCATCTGTAAGGAGATCTGGTGCCCTCTTCTGGCCTGTGGGATACATGAAGACAGAACACTGTATACATGAATAAATAAATCTTGTTGTTGTTTTTTCAAGAAGTTTCTCTGTGGCTTTGGATGCTGTCTTGGAACTAAGTGGCCTCAAACTCACAGAGATCTGCCTGCCTCTGCCTCCCTAGGGCTGGGATTAAAGGCATGTGGGACCAATGCCTGGCTAAATCAATTTATCTTAAAGAGAAAGATCCAACAAATCCACATAAAGTAAGCCCCATATGCAAACAGATTCCTACTGCATTCATATGCATATTAGGTTTTCAGATGACTCCAGATCCTACCAGGAAGGTAAGTCTGAAGTGACACCATAGTCCACTCAGGAATTCCAGTGCATTCAAAGGTTCAAAAGCAACTATTCTATGTAACTACCTTATTCTCCAAATGTCTCAATGCCCCCTACTTCATCCAGGAAAGCCAATGTATCAATCTCTATGGGTACACTGTCCCCAAAGCACCCAAGGTCTATACATGTCCCATGACCATCAGCAAACCCGTGTCTCAATTCATTCAGTTCCCCCAGCACTGGGAACCTGATAATTGAATCCTAGTCACCTTAAGGTCCTCAGTGAGTTCTGGTTATGTGGGTACCCTAGGACCTATGGTGTCATCACATGAATATGATGACCAACATTTTCACTCTGAAGCTCCACAACAGTAATGGAAGGAACGGATTGTGTACTCAAACAACAAAAACCTCTGCTCATAGAATATTTGGTCTGGGCTTGTATCCAGGTGTGAATCAAAATGGGGAATTAACCTTAATTACTATGAGATCCAGGTTTGTCTCTGTCTTGTCCCTCTCTGCAGCAGTCAGATCAGTCATGGTCCCAGTACATTAATGAGACTCCTACAGCCTTAGGGATTCCTCAATGTTTAATGCAGCTTGGGACATTTGTGAAAGATGAACCTTTGTGTATGCATGGCTGGACCCAGTTATTCTGTGTCAACATGGGGACCACCATGGAGCCATATTTTCATATGCTAACTGGAGATTCTCTAGCCTTGTTGTATCATGTCACACCCATCCCACTGACCTACCTACTTCATGTATGTACAGCCCCACACATCTGTGTGTGTTTGGGAGTAGTTGCCAGAACCAAGATTTCCATCCATCATGCTCAACTTGAAAGACCCTTAAGTCTTTCTCTCAGAACCCTCACCCCAAAAACCACCAGGGAGCTGAAGTTCATTGCAAAACGCAAGAGGATTTTTAGTAAGCCAGTGCACCGGGGTTCAGTAGCCTTGGGAAGGAGTGAACCCTGAGCAGAAGTTACAGGGAGTTTTTAAAACCTGAAACTGCAAACAGGTGGTGGGGATACAAGGGGAGTTTGGACATTGATGCCAGACCTTCATGCAAACATGCATGCTAGTGGCTGTGTGGATGACTGGCCCCTTACGTGTCTTAGGCAACGTCTGTGTCCTGGCTGAACTTTGTGACCAGCCTGGAACCTTGAGATCTGGGGAATTCTCCCAAGTCCTTGAGGACTAAGGTCTGGGAAATATTTTCAAGTCCTTGATGAACACCAGGGGAGGATGTCTATCTTTAAGTGCAGCTGCTCTTGTCTGAGGATGGACAGCTTAGTAAATTTTTCAACAGTTGGGGGGGGACTCTTCAACCTATGTACACAGGTCTTTCTATAACATCTTTTATTATCTTTCTAGATTAGTTTAAACAATGAATGTTCTAAGTACAAATGGAACAATCTCCAGAATATTCCAGAAGGATGGCCAAAGATAAATGGCAACTCTAAAGAAGTTTTCAGGTCAACCCATTTCTGTGGTCACCTATATGTTATTACCTCTAACAATGTAGAGTTCATATCTCCACGCAGATACTCTGGAGTTTGTTTTCTCAAACTGAACTCTAGTCTAGAAACTTTCCCCCATGGTGATCATGGAGGAAGGGTGCAAAGTGTAGTCCAAATGAGGACCTACTAGATGCTCAAACCACAGCTAGAGTTGTAGACTATGGTCAGAACACTAGGTGAAACCCAGACTGACCCAGCAGTTAGCTTTAGTGGAAGCTGCATCCAGTTCACCCCAGAGTTGAACCCCAAGGAAAAGTGATGCAAGATCCTTATACTGAACTTCCGAGCAACTCTGATAATGGATTTTTGAGGATCTGGACAAATTGACGGACTTAGACTTGGAGTTACATCCTGACTCCAGAGTACCTCTCAGCCTGAACAATCAGAGGAAGCCTATCTATCAATGCTTCTGCCAGTTCAGAGTCTGAGAATCCTATTAACTACTCATTTCCAGCTTGGAAACTTTCCCTCATGTTGATCAGGCTTGTGAGGGTTCACTGCTTTCTCCACAAGAAGAGGTTGTAGATGGACAACGCCCACAGCAGCAGCAACTGCAAACCCTTAGCTGTTGAAGCCATAACTGAGGCAACAGGTGCAGCCTCAACCCAAGCTCCAGTTCCCACATCACCTGCAGCTTGAGGCCCAAAGGATGCTCAAAGCTCAGGTACATCTCCTGAGGAGCTTTGCCTAAGACTCCATCAAGAATGGCTCACTTTCGGCAGGCTACAAGATCAACTCAAGGAAATCAGTAGCCCTACTATATACAGATGATAAAAGGGCTGAAAGAGAAATCAGAGAAACATCACCCTTTACAATTGCCACAAACAACATAAAATACCTTGGGGTAACGCTAACCAAACAAGTGAAAGACCTGTATCGTAAGAACTTTGAATCTTTAAAGAAAGAAATTAAAGAAGCCCTCAGAAAATGGAAAGATCTCCCATGCTCTTAGATAGGTAGGATCAATGTAGTAAAAATGGCAATCCTGCCAAAAGCAATCTACAGATTCAATGCAATCCCCATTAAAATCCCAGCACAATTCTTCACAGACCTTGAAAGAACAATAATCAATTTTGTATGGAGAAACAAAAGACCCAGGATAGCCAAAACAACCCTGTTCAACAAGGCAACGTCCGGAGACATCACCATCCCTGACCTCAAGCTCTATTATAGAGATATAGTCCTGAAAACAGCTTGGTATTGGCACAAAAATAGACAGGGAGACCAATGGAATCGAATTGAAAATCCGGGTATTAACCCACACACGTACGAACATCTGATCTTTGACAAAGAAGCTAAAAATATACAATGGAATAAAGAAAGCATCTTCAACAAATGGTGCTGGCATAATTGGAGACTGGCATGTAGAAGAATGCGGATCGATCCATGTTTATCGCCATGCACAAAACTTAAGTCCAAATGGATCAAAGACCTCAACATAAATCCAGCCACACTGAACGTCTTAGAAGAGAAAGTGGGTGGTACCCTTGAACGAATTGGTACAGGAGACAGCTTCCTGAACATAACACCACTAGCACAGACAGTGAGATCAACAATTAATAAATGGGACCTCCTGAAACTGAGAAGGCTCTGTAAGGCAAACGACACAGTCAGCAAGACAAAAAGGCAGCCCACAGAATGGGAAAAAATATTCACTAATCCCACATCTGACAGAGGGTTGATCTCCAAAATTTACAAAGAACTCAAGAAGCAAGTCTCCAAAACACCAAAGGACCCTATTAAAAAGCGGGCTGCAGAACTAAATAGAGAGTTTTCAATAGAGGAGTCTAAAATGGCTGAGAGGCACTTGAGAAAGTGCTCAACATCCTTAGCCATCCGGGAAATGCAAATCAAAACAACTCTCAGATACCATCTCACTCCTGTCAGAATGGCTAAAATAAAAAACACCAATGACAATTTATGCTGGAGAGGATGTGGTGAAAGGGGGACACTCCTCCATTGCTGGTGGGAGTGCCAACTGGTTCAGCCACTTTGGAAATCAGTATGGAGATTCCTCAGAAAATATGGGAATAAACCTACCACAAGACCCAGCAACTCCACTCTTAGGCATATATCCAAAAGATGCCCATTCATACAACAAGATGTCTGTTCCACTATGTTCATAGCAGCTTTATTTGTAATATCCAGAACTTGGAAGCAAACTAGATGTCCCTCACCTGAAGAGTGGATAGAGAAAATGTGGTACATCTACACAATGGAGTACTATTCAGCAGAAATAAATAATGGAATCATGAGATTCGCAGGCAAATGGATGACACTAGAAGAAACCATCCTGAGTGAGGTAACCCAGTCACAAAAAGAGAAAAATGGCATGTACTATCTCATATATGGATTTTAGACATAGATCTGGGGAGTGCCAGCCTACAATCCTATGGCCAGAGAGTCTGGGAAACAGAAACTTCATTCAGTGGCTGATCGAAGAAGAGGCAGACTCCCTCGGTTAAGTACTGAGCTGAACTCAAGAAAGCCAGTAACAGAGAGGGAGGACTGATGATCAAAGGGATTAAGACTGGGCTGGTTTAACCCCAGAAACAGCTGACCAGACAAAGGTTAACTCTTGAATCCCAGGCATCAGCCTGGGAATCCAGCATGGGACTGATCAAGACGCCCTGAATCTGGGTGTCATTGAGGAGGCCTAGGGAATCTATTGAGCCTTGGGCAGCAGATCAGTACCCATCCCAAGTATACAAAAGGACTTTGGACTCCCATAGAACAATGTGAGTTGCACTCTCACCCTGAACTCTTGGGGAAGGGTCTAGGCCCTACCCTATATGAAATGACAGACTATGCACACCCCCATGGAGGGCCTTACCCTCCCTGGGGAAATGAGGGGATAACGGGGGGAGTGGGTTGGGGGGAGGGCACGGGAGGAGGGGAGGGAATGGGAGAAGGACCTGGAACTGACTTGTGAAGCAACCTCGTTTCTTATCTAAATTTAAACTGAAAATAAAATTTAAAAAAAACTTAAAAATATAGTAAATGGCTCAACACTGGTCTCTGTACACATGCATGTGCATGTGAACATGTACTTGCACATACATGTACTGAACATATAAAAACATGCATGTACACTCACAAATAAACATCCAATGTTTTTGAGTAAAAAAAAAAAGAATGACTCACTTTCATAGACATGATGATAAATCCTCACCATACCCAGTCCCACATATCACTATAATGAGAACCATTGGAATATCATGGAAGAGTTGGCCTTGCATAAAAGGGCCAGGATATTGCAGAATCTGAGGTAATATGGTAATGGGTCCTCCTGTGTCCTAAGGACCACAGGTCCCATGCTGGTGTTGGTGCATAGAGTTCAGCAGCTCAGTCAAGCTTGTGCTTGACTGCCAACTGAAATGTGCTATGCCCGAAGTTTTATGTTCCCTTTTCGACAGAGGAGCTGTGCTGAAGATCCTAGAGCTCCTCCCTTCCCCTCCCTGAATGTAACGGTTATAGGCACATGCCACCAAAGCACTCAGATAATTTCCTTTTTTTTGAAACTGTGATTAAATCATGTTGCCAAGGCTTACAATGAATTTTCTGGGAACTGCTTGCTTTTGTCACCTGATGTTGGGATTCTAAGTGGTAACAGAGTTTGGACAGCAATGGGAAAGAAATTACACATAGAAATCCTGGGTAACAGGGGCAATGACTGTAGCAGCCAGAGGATTCTAGGACACCATAAATTATATATATGTAGTTTCTCATAGAGTGTTGTATAGTTATATTTCATGTTGTTATGCATGTAGTTTCTCATAGAGTGTTTTATGGTTAAGTTTCCTGAAGTTATGTATGCAGGTGCTCAGTGTCTGTTGTAAAGTTACTTTTCATAATGTTATGTGTGTGGTTTCTCATAGAGTGTTTCTATAGTTAGTTTTCGTGAAGTTTTCCTGTAGGTACTCAGAGAATGTTGTAGGGTTATTTTTTGTGAACTCTTGCATGAAGGTACGTACTTTCTCATAGAGTGTTTTATAATTAGTTTTCATGAAATTATGCTTGGAGTTTCTCATACAGTGTTGTATAGTTAGTTTTCAGGAGTTTTCACACCTAGTTTCTCATAGTGTGTACTATAGTTCGATTTCATGAAGTTCCGCATAAAGATTATTATAGTTGTAAAGTTAGTTTTCATGAAGTTGTAGATGTAGTTACTCACAGAGTGTTGTTTAGTCAGTTTTCTAGAAGTTAAGCAGGTAGTTTCTCATATACTGTTGTATATTTAGGTTTCATGAAGGAGTTTCTCAGGAAGTGTTGTATAGTTAGTTTTTATGAGGTGATGCATGTAGTTTCTCATAGAGAGTTGGGTAGTTACTTTTCATGAAGTTATGAATGTACATTCTCATATAGTGTTGTAAAGCTAGTTTTCGTGAAGTTTTGTATGTATTCTTCTCAGGGAGTGTTGTATAGTTAGCTTTCAATCAGTTTTGCACATAGTATCTCATAGAGTATTGTATAGTTTCCATTATGTTATGCACAACGTTTCTCATAGACTGTAGTATAATTAGGTTTCTTGAAGTTATGCATGTAGTTTCTCATATAGTTTTGTATAGTTAGTTTTCAAGAAGTAATTCAAGTAGTTTCTCAAAGAGTATTGTTCAGTTAGTTTTCTTGATGTTAGGCATGTAGTTTGCCAGTGAGTGTTTTATAGTTAGTTTTTATGAAATTACGCATGTAGTTTCTCATAGAGTGCTGTATAGTTAGTTTTCATGGTTATGCATGCAGTTTCTCACACTGTTGTATAGTAAGTTTTCATGAAGTTACAGAAGAAGTTTTTGTTGTATAATTAGTTTTGAAGATGTAATGCATGTTGTTTCTCATAGAGCGTACTATAGTTTCTTTCCGTGAAGTTTTGCATGTAGGTGCTCAGCAGGTGTTGTAAAGTTAGTTTTCATGAAGTTACGTAGGTAGTTTCTCATAGAGTGGTGTAAAGTTAGTTTGTGAAATTATGCATGTAATTTTTCATAGTGTTTCATAATTAGTTTTCATGAGATTATGCTGGAATTTCTCATACTTTGTTGAAGAGTAAGTTTCAAGAAATAATTCATGTAGTTTCTCGTATAGTATTGTGCAGTTTGTTTTCTTGAAGTCAGGCATGTAGTTTTCCAGCGAGTATTTTATGGTTTGTTTCTTTGTTTCTTTGAGTTTCAAGGATAGGCCACTTTTTACATGCCTGTCTGACCTGGACCTCTCCGTGTAGATCAGGTTGTTTACAATCTCAAAGGTATCCTCCTGCCTCTGCCTCCTGAATGAATGGAAAAATGTCGTGTACCAACATATATAGCAAGTTTAATTTTGTAATTGATTTTATTCTTTGTGTTATAAGGTAATATTTCTCAGTGTATTTCTGGCTGTTCTGTAACTCTCATTGTTTAATAGGCAGTGGTCCAAACCAGAGATCCTCCTGCCTCTGCCTGCCTAGTGGTGGGATTAAAGGTGTGTGTGTCACCACACCCTGTTAACATTGCTTGTTCTTACATTTCATTTGAAAAATTCCATTCTATATTAACATATTCCTCATCTTTCAGACCATGTTGTATTACAAAACTGTTTCTTGAACTCCTGTCTAGTTTCCTGAGATAGTACACAGATGAGTGAACAAAGTAAATGTTTGACTTAAGTCCAATTTGATGAACCATGAGTTTTCGTGGTTTCTTTAGAGTGCTAAACACCTCACATAATAAACTTTGCCTACTATAGGTCCCATCAGGTCAAGTATAGTTGGGAAAAAGGCATTCCGTTTGTGTATGTCTGTGTCTGTATTTGTTGTTGTTTTTCATTTTGAGACAGGGTTATGTGTAAGCAATGCATTCTACAGGGCTTCTCTCTATTCAAGGCTAGATTAAAAAACACCTGATCATCTTTTCTGCACATCTGAGGCAATTAGGACCTACTCAACCAACTTGTTTGTAGAGATGTTAAATGGGTCTAGTTCTGTAATGTTTCAAGGATCTGGCAATTCATTTTAAAGGCCTCCAAATGGAACGATATGTGGAACATTCAGCCAATGATGACTAGAGGCCACATATCATTATGTGTGCGTTTCCAATCAGATCTTAAGATGAATAATAAACGTAAATAAGTAAATAGTGTAAAATAAAAATAAATCTAGTTTTGTTTCCCATACAGTTACTCATAGAGACATATGAGGACCCTGTTTCTGTCGTTGCTGGATTGCTTGGTTTCCCTTTGAGCCAGGTTTAACTGTTAGTCCAGGCAGGATTTGGAGCTACTAAATACTTAGTGCAGGCCGACTCTCCTCTTCTGATCATTTTCTCCACTGCCAGGACCAAACTGCCCTATTGAACAACCATGGAGTGTAGAAGCAAACAACGTCCCAAACTTCGAGACCCATTTAATGCATTGGTGTTAATTATAAGGCCACAACACTGATCAGCCTTTCAAGATGAAATTTCCTCTAAAGTGTAGCACTAAGTGGTCCAGGCCTATATTCTCAGGTGCAGTTTCACACACAAAGTTGTGACTCCATATTCATTTGCAAACAATGATTAAACCTTTTGGGATTCAGCTTACCCACATATTTTATGCTAGCACTCAGGAGAGTGAGGCATGGTAATCTCTTTGAGTATAAGGAATGCCTGGTCAACATTATGAATTCCTGATTATCCTAGGTTAATGGAGG
>NW_024430761.1:0-6183 GCF_017639785.1 Mesocricetus auratus
AACAAATATAAAGTGGCTAGCCCAGCCAGTCCAGCTTCAGGTGAGATTGGGTCTCCGGCGGGGACCGACCCGCCCATCACCCATCCCCTCCATCTTCGGGGATGCTCCCGGCATCCAGAAGACCCGCCCACACAGGAAAGACATCAGCCCCTCCAAGACCCCAACCCCAGCGAGTCCAGCTTCAGCTGCAGGAAGGAAGGAGACCAGTGGAGAACGGAAAGACCCCACCAGCACCCACTGGAAGAAGAGATGGGAAGAAGACAGAATAAGAGATCACTCAGCAATAGAAACACCAACATGACCCCACCAGAATCCAGGGATCCAACACCAGCAAGACCCGAAAAGCACTACATAGATGAAGAAGAGGAGACAGACCTTAAAAATTATTTCATGAAGATGATGGAGACTCTCAAAGAAGAAACGAGGAAATCCCTTAAAGAAATAGAAGAAAAAACAAACAAAAAATCCATGAAATGGGGGAAAAATTCAAGAAATAAACAAATCTCTCAAAGAATCTAAAGAGCACCAAGAAAAAACAACCAAAAAAATTAAGGAAACAGCTCAAACAGTTGAAGAATTGAAAGCTGAAATAGAAATGATAAAGAAAACACAGAATGAAGGGATGCTGGAAATAGAAAAGCTCAGTAAACGATCTGGAACTGCAGATGCAAGTATCACCAATAGAATACAAGAGATAGAAGAGAGAATCTCAGGTGTTGAAGACTCATTAGAGGATACAGAGTCGTCAACCAAAGAAAATCTCAAAACCAACAAATCGTTAACACAAAATATCCAGGAAATATGGGACACCCTCAAGAAGCCAAACCTGAGAATAATAGGTATAGAAGAAGGTGAAGAAATTCAACTTAAAGGTACAGAAAACATATTCAACAAAATCATAGAAGAAAACTTCCCTAACCTAAAGAAAGATATGCCTATGAAAGTACAAGAATCTTACAGAACACCAAATAGGCTTGACCAGAAAAAGAAGTCACCTCGCCATATAATAATCAAAACATCAAACCTACAGAGTAAAGAGAAAATATTAAGAGCAGCTAAAGAAAAAGGCCAAGTAACATACAAAGGCAGACCTATCCGAATTACACCTGACTTCTCAATGGAAACGATGAAAGCCAGAAGATCCTGGTCAGATGTCCTACAAACGCTAAGGGAACAAGGATGCCAGCCCAGACTACTATATCCAGCAAAGCTCTCAATTACCATAGATGGAGAAAACAAAATATTCCATGACAAAGCCAGATTTAAACAATACGTATCCATGAATCCAGCTCTACAGAAAATGCTAGAAGGAAAACCTAGAGCCAAGGAAGATAACTACATTCACAAAGACACAGGCAATATATAATCATACTTTACAAAACACCAAAAGAAAAAGGGAGGAGAAACTACACAAAATAACTTCACTAACAATAAATCAAGCGCAAACAAGGATCACCAATCAATGGTCATTAATATCCCTCAATGTCAACGGCCTCAACTTGCCTATAAAAAGACACAGACTAGCAGAATGGATACGAAGACAGAACCCTTCCTTCTGCTGCATACAAGAAACACATCTCAACACCAAAGACAGACGTTATCTCAGAGTAAAGGGCTGGGAAAAGATCTTCCAATCAAACGGCCCCAAGAAACAAGCGGGCGTAGCAATCCTAATATCTAACAAATTAGACTTCAAATTAAAATCAATCAAAAGAGATGAAGAAGGGCACTTCATATTCATCAAAGGAAAAATACATCAAGACGAAGTCTCAATTTTAAACATCTATGCCCCAAATACAAAGGCACCTACATTCGTGAAAGAAACATTACTAAAGCTCAAAATGCACATAAAATCTCACACACTAATAGTAGGAGACTTCAACACTCCGCTCTCACTGCTAGACAGGACCTCCAGACAGAAACTTAACAAAGAAACAAAAGAATTAATAGAAGTTATGACCCAACTGGGTTTAACAGACATCTATAGAACATTCCACCCAAATACAAAGGGATATACCTTCTTCTCGGCACCACATGGAACCTTCTCTAAAATTGACCACATAATAGGAAACATAGCAAATCTCCACAGATACAAAAAAATTGGAATAACCCCTGCATCTTATCAGACCACCATGCATAACATTAGAATTCAACAATAACACAAATCGCAGAAACCCTACAAACTCATGGAGATTGAACAATGCACAATTGCACCATCCCTGGGTAAAGGAACAAATAAAAAAGAAATTAAAGACTTCCTCGATTTCAATGAGAATGAAGACACAACATACACAAACTTATGGGACACTTTGAAAGCAGTGCTGAGAGGAAAGTTTATAGCACTAAGTGCCCACATGAAAAAACTGGAGAACAGTCATACTAGAGAATTAATAGCACAGCTGAATGTTCTAGAACAAAAGAAGCAAACTCCCCCAGGAGGAGCAGACGCCAGGAAATAATCAAATTGAGGGCTGAAATCAACCAAGTAGAAACCAGGAAAACACTGAGAAGAATCAATGAAACAAAGAGTTGGTTCTTTGAGAAAATCAACAAAATAGACAAACCTCTGTCCAAACTAACCAAAAGACAGAGAGAGAGCATGCTAATTAACAAAATCAGGGATGAAAAAGGGGACATAACAACGGACTCTGAGGAAATCAAGAGAATCATCAGGGCATACTTTGAAAATCTGTACTCCACAAAATTTGAAAATTTAAAGGAAATGGACAATTTCCTGGATAGATATCACTTGCCAAAACTAAATCAAGAACAGATAAACAATCTAAACAGACCTATAACCCCTAATGAAATAGAAGCAGTCATCAAAAGTCTCCCAAACAAAAAAAGCCCAGGCCCAGATGGCTTCAGTGCAGAATTCTACCAGAAATTCAAAGAAGAGCTAATTCCAATACTCCTCAAAGTATTCCACACAATAGAAGCAGGAGGCTTACTGCCAAACTCTTTCTACGAGGCTACAATTACCTTGATACCCAAGCCACACAAAGACACAACTAAGAAAGAGAACTATAGACCAATTTCCCTCATGAACATTGATGCAAAAATACTCAATAAAATACTCGCAAACCGGATTCAAGAACACATCAGAAAAATCATCCACCATGATCAAGTAGGCTTCATTCCAGGAATGCAGGGATGGTTCAACATTAGAAAATCTATCAATGTAATCCACCATATTAACAATCTGCGAAAGAAAAACCACATGATCATCTCACTAGATGCTGAAAAAGCCTTTGACAAAATCCAGCACCCCTTCATGATAAAGGTCCTAGAGAGATCAGGGATAACAGGAACGTACCTGAATATAATAAAAGCAATATACAGTAAACCAACAGCTAACATCAAACTAAATGGAGAGAAACTCAAAGCAATTCCTCTAAAATCAGGAACAAGACAAGGCTGTCCACTCTCTCCATATCTCTTCAATATTGTACTTGAAGTTCTAGCTACAGCAATAAGACAACAAAAGGAGATAAAGGGGATACAAATAGGAAAAGAAGAAGTCAAACTTTCACTATTTGCAGATGATATGATAGTTTACATAAGTGACCCAAAAAACTCCGCAAGGTTACTCCTAGAGCTGATAAACACCTTCAGCAATGTGGCAGGATACAAGGTAAACTCAAAAAAATCAGTGGCCCTATTATATACAGATGATGAAGTGACTGAGAAAGAAATCAGAGAAACATCACCTTTTACAATAGCCAAAAACAGCATCAAATATCTGGGGATAATGTTAACCAAGGAAGTGAAAGACCTGTATATCAAGAACTTTGTGTCTTTAAAGAAAGAAATCAAAGAAGATACCAGAAAATGGAAAGATCTCCCATGCTCTTGGATTGGTAGGATCAACATAATAAAAATGGCAATCTTGCCAAAAGCAGTCTATAGATTCAATGCAATCCCTATCAAAATTCCATCACAATTCTTCAAGGACCTGGAAAGAACATTAATCAACTTTATATGGAAAAACAAAAGGCCCAGGATTGCCAAAACATCCCTATACAATAAAGGAACTTCAGGAGGCATCACCATACCTGACTTCAAGCTCTATTATAGAGCTATAGTCCTGAAACAGCTTGGTATTGGCACAAAAATAGGCAGGTAGACCAATGGAACCGAATCGAAAGCCCTAATTTTAACCCACACACCTATGAGCACTTGATTTTTGACAAAGAAGCTAAAACTGTACAATGGAAAAAAGAAAGCATCTTCAACAAATGGTGCTGGCATAACTGGGTACTGGTATGCAGAAGACTGCAGATAGATCCAGGTTTATCGCCTTGTACAAAACTTAAGTCCAAATGGATCAAAGATCTCAACATAAATCCAGCCACACTGAAACTTTTAGAAGAGAAAGTGGGAGATACTCTTCAACGAGTTGGTACAGGAGACCACTTCCTAAACATAACACCAGTGGCACAGGCACTGAGATCGACAATTAACAAATGGGACCTTCTGAAACTAAAAAGCTTCTGTAAGGCAAAGGACACAGTCAAAAAGACAAAAAGGCAGGCCACAGAATGGGAAAAGATATTCACTAACCCTACATCTGACAGAGGGCTAATCTCCAAAATTTACAAAGAACTCAAGAAACAAGTCTCCAAAACACCAAAGGATCCACTTGAAAGGTGGGGTACAGAGCTAAATAGAGAATTCTCAGTAGAGGAGGCTAAAATGGCCAAGAGACACTTAAGAAAGTGCTCAACATCCTTAGCCATCAGGGAAATGCAAATCAAAACAACTCTGAGATACCATCTTACTCCTGTCAGAATGGCTAGAATCAAAAACACCGAAGACAATTTATGCTGGAGAGGATGTGGAGAGAGAGGAACACTCCTCCACTGCTGGTGGGAGTGCCGACTCATACAGCCTCTTTGGAAATCAGTATGGAGATTCCTCAGGAAAATGGGAATTAATCTACCACTAGACCCAGCAATTCCACTCTTAGGCATTTATCCAAATGAGGCAAGTTCATACAACAAGGGCATCTGCTCCACTATGTTCATAGCAGCATTGTTTGTAATAGCCAGAACCTGGAAGCAACCTAGATGCCCCTCAACTGAAGAGTGGATAGAGAAAATGTGGTACATTTACACAATGGAGTATTACTCAGCAGAAAAAAACAATGGAATCTTGAAATTCGCAGGGAAATGGATAGCACTGGAAGAAACCATCCTGAGTGAGGTAACCCAGTCGCAAAAAGACAAACATGGTATGTACTCACTCATATATGGATTTTAGACATGGATCAGGATAGTGCCAGTTTGCACTTCCACAGATAGAGAGTCTGGGAAACAGGAAAGAACCTAAAAGATATGCATATATGCATAGTACCCAAGAGAAGAGGATGGAGACAAGATCCTCTTAATGGATGGGGAACACGGCGAGGGGTGGGGGAGTGGGACCTGGGAAGAAGAGAGGGGTGAAGAGGAAGAGAGTTGGTCATGGGGGAACAGGAAGTTGAGGGGTGGGGGTAGAATAGGGGGAAGAGGGAATCATAGGATCGAAGACAGATCAGGCACCAGAGTGACCTCGAGTGATCTAAAGGGATAACACCAATTGGCAAGCTAAGCAATAGTGGAGCGACCACCTCGAATGCCCATCCTTGATAATGAACTTGATGTCTATAACCATCCGGGAGCCTTCATGCTGTGACTGATGGAAGCAGAGGCAAACACACAATTAATCACTGAACTGAACCCAAGGAACCCAGTGACAGAGAGAGAGGAGTGATGAGCAAATTGGCAAAGAATGGGCTGGCAAAACCAGCAGAGACAGCTGATTTGAACAGGGGAGTGCTCTTGGACCCCAGACCGACAGTGGGAAGGCCAGCATGGGACTGATCTGGACCCCCCAAATGTGAGTGTCAGCGAGAAGGCCTGGGCAACCTATGGGGCCCTGAGCTGTGGATCAGTGTCTATCCCTGGTATACAAACTGTCTTCGTGTGCCTATAGCACAAAGCAAGATGCTCTCTCAGCCTGGACTATCATGGGAGTGCCTGGACCCTACCAAGAGTAAAATGACAGACTCTAGATATACCCTATGGGGAAGGATTTGGCAATAGGGTGGGAGGGAGGGGGGAAAGGGAGTGCGGGAGGAGGGGAGGGAGAGGGAACTGGGATTGACATGTAAAACAAGCTATTTAAAATTAAAATAAAAAA
>NW_024430762.1:0-25654 GCF_017639785.1 Mesocricetus auratus
ACAATACAGAGAAATACTTTCTCAAAAAACAAACAAAAAAACTTCTTGTTTTTGTTTTTTGTTTTTTTTTGTTTTGTTTTGTTTTTCGAGACAAGGTTTCTCTGTGGCTTTGGAGGATGTCCTGGAACTCACTCTGTAGACCAGGCTGGCCTCGAACTCACAGAGATCCGCCTGCCACTGCCTCCCGAGTGCTGGGCTTAAAGGCGTGCGCCACTAACGCCGGACAAAAAAAAACTTCTAATGATCAAAATATACTGTATGAGATCACTTTAAAAAAACAACTTTTAACCTGTTTACTAAGTACTTACAAAACCACAACATATTAAACCACAAATTTTATTGAGAAAACAACACTCTTATTATGGTGAGTTTTGATCACTTTAAGTAACTCAGCATCACCAAAACTAGGAATAAAGACAACATGAAACACTTGTGTAAAACAATATGTGATTTGATACTGAACAAATACAAAGCAATCTCAAGCTCTGAGAAAAACTTTATAAACAATCAAGACTTGTGTCAGGGAAACATGTAGAATTTTTTAAAAATGTGGATGCCAGTGATTAATCTGCTACAGACAGATTCGGGCATGATGGAACTCGAGGGACTTTTGCTAAGGACAAATGGAATCATCCATGCACTACCCAGTGGAGAAGCCCCGATTCTGCGCTAATTTGGTGTCACAGGCATTTTGTGCTTTCTTACAGGAAAATAAGCTCCATGTCTGCCAGAACATTTGGTGAAATGCATGGATCAGAGAAAACATGGAAATGAGACTGTGGGAACATGCCCAAGACAGTTTAAGGGAGATCTCCCGAACCAGTGTTCCTGAGCCGTGATGTAATCCCTTCTACAGGCTGAGAAAGAAAGGAAACAGTTGATTCGAGATTTCCAGTTTCTCAACACACCTGCTATATCAACTTCTCAAACTCATGAGTGTTCCTGGACACACTTTGAAACACAAATTCGGTTTCCAGTTTTCCCTTTAGGGAAAAAGAACACATTAAAAATAACTGGACATTGGTATGGACTGTGATGAGTGGCTACAACCACTTTTCAGTTTTTTAACAGGACATGTCCACTTTCAAATTTGTTAGAGAGGCGAAGTATAGTCTTTGGGAGTTCATATTATTTAAATCCTCTCTATGCCAGTGTAATCTCCAGAGAAAGGCAAGTTGCCCTCATATAGCAAAAGAGACACTTAGGCCTCACTGATGGGGTGATTGTAGTAATTTCTGATGCTGCTAAAAGAGCCAATTTACCTGGGACTGTCACCTTAGAGTCTGTAACTACAGCCAGCACTGTGTATAAACCATCATGGGAAGTATCAGATTCTCTCAGCACTCAGAGCTCTTTAAATTATTTAATCCAGGTAGGAATTTAAAATCTTCATCAATAATCATCCTTAAACCTGTTTGCCTACACTAGTGCACATTTGTATTACTCCTGACAAAGTTTATATGCATCAATTTTCCAGTCAAATTAATAGGATAAAAGTGACAAGGGATTCTCTATCCTCTGGAGAGATAATATTTAGGGGACCCCAGATGGCAGACAGCTTAATGAAAAATGGGCTTTGTCCTCATCTTTGGATCATGTAGCCATAGGACTTGATAGCATATACTTCATTTTACTATGGCACCTTGATGCTAGGCACGCCCAAGCTTGATTTGTCAGTGGAGGACCACAGAGAATCTTGCAACTCAAGTATAGTTGAACTTACAAAAAATTGAGGCAGACAATGAGAGGTGACTCTAAGGGGATTCCCACCAAACTAACACTGGAGTGTCAACACCCTGGTTGATTTCTCCTTTAACGGGTAAGTTTAACATTAATGTCCTAGTCACCTGAGACATTCACACACACACACACACACACACACACACACACACACACACACACACTCAGACATCCACATATATATAGTATATATGGTGCCAGCACCAACAGGGTCTCTGTGATTAGCTGCTCAGCCAAGAGTTGCATCATATTTTTCTGTCCAAGCACATCCAGTTTCTTACTTCCCTAGCCTTTACTCACTGATATCTACATCTAGCACTGACACAAACAAGATCTCTATGATCTGTTCCACCTGGGGATTTTTCATCTGTACTGTAAGACTGTATATAATGCTGCACCCTCTCTACAATGAAGAAGAGATATCTTAGCATGAATGAATGGGTGTCTTGTCTTTCATTTCAATCTACAGACTTTCACCCAATATATTAGAATTGTCATGATGAGTGCAACAGAACAGATGTGGAGAGACCACTATTGTGTTACTTCAAAATGAAACTGAAATCTCTAGCCTGAGTCATACAACTCAGGGACTGCGAAAGAAGAGTTTCTTCCCAGGATACATTTCGACAAATTCTTTGACATGTATGCTGCTGTGAGTTTGTGGCGATTCTTTATTTGTCAGGCAGGACACTGTGTGCTGGGTTCTTCAAGTAGCAATTAGAGAGGCCTGGCCACATATTTCAGTGTAAAGATACAAGACCTGGACGTTATTGCTGCATATTTTGATCCTCTATGAGATGACCTACCCACATGCAATATTTAACATCCTTGGTAGCACCCTCTTGAACTATCTCTTTATCTCGCTCACACACACAAGCACAGAAACATACAGAAGCACAAAGATATGCTAAGTATTTTTCTATGAGTTTGTGCATTTGAGCAACTGTTTCCTGGTAGACATTGCAGTCAGTGATATTTGCTTGGCCATGAGAAGTTTCCTGTCTCAGAGCTTCAGGTGTTTCTTGTGATGAGAATGGGGTTCCCCACTTTGAGCAATACAGTTTTGCCAATGTGCACAACTTAGTTACATGCATGTATCACCTTGGGTAGTTTATAAATATATCATTGGTTCCATTCTCCAAAATATTGAGTCCCATCCACAAAAGGCTATCTGAAAACATAATATAAATAAAAATGAAGAAGTGGGATGGTTGCTGAAGAAATCGGTTTAAATATTGGATGACTTGACCATGTGCTTTCTCATGTCTGGTCTCCCAGAGGTGGCAGCAGGCAATCGGGAAGTCTTGTTGTTTGAGATACAAAACTTGATTTCCTGCAATGGGCAGAACCCTCTCTTACTACCTAGTATGCCAGGGCCCTGGGGACAATTATTGGCCTTACAATATGAAAGCCTTAGCTTTAAGTCAGAGATGATCTTCTATCACGAATGCAATCAGTCATAAACAATTTGAACTTTTCCTTGAGGGAGTTCATGAGGACTTTTCTAACTGGAGACTTATTGTTCTTTTGAACAGTGTGCAGAAGCAGTCTTATTATATTAGTTTGTCTGCCAAGAGGGTCTAGCCCAAGTATAGGTATTTGCATGTCAACAAGACCTTGTAGTGTACTGGTTCTCAAATTTCATAAGGTTTACGCAGATTAGTGATGAAGTAACTCCATGATAACTTGACAAAAATAAAGCAGTCATCCAGAACAAACCATTTCTCAGTACAATCTGAGATCTTCTGTGGTAAAACAATAGCATCAATCATCCCGCTCAATTCTTATCCTTGTCTTCCAGAGGCAAGTGCCTTTTGTGAAGGATTTTCCAACTCTGGCTAGTCTTAAGCCTCCTCTCAAACTGCTTAGCTGGAGCACTAAGAGACACTGCTAACCACATATGACATTTTCCCTACATTCCCCAAGTGATTAGGGTAGAATGCACATAGGCCTGGGTTGTTTTTCCTTATTTTTTAAAATCATCTAGAAGTTGAAATGAGAACAGAACAGTGTGCTGGCAAGATTTCTCCAATTGTCTAGACATTAATTTGTCGAAAAAGTAACAATGGAGCAAGTTTTGAGCTCAGGTGAGATATAGCATTGCTGGAATAGATACCATGTGGAAGTGAGTAAACAGGGAAATTTAATATAGAGCTTATAGGGGAGCCTACAAAAAACTGAAGCTTGACCTCTTATTAATCCTATTGAACCCACCCAGCCTGAGTTCAACTCTTCAACTTCTAAATGCTCTAAGAAACAAAAAAAATGTTTTCACAGAAAGCAAATGCACACCGCAGAGAGGATAGAATCTACAGAGTTAATCACCCATATGGAAGTTGCTAAAGGAATTCCAACCAATTAGAAATCTCTGGTTTGGAAGAAGGAGTTGTTGAAGATTTTGCTTTGTGTCCCAAGCAAGATTCCTGGATAGAGAAACCTAACTTCTGCTGAGTTTTGAGGAAAGCTGCTTAGCAGGGAGGGCATGTTAGTTCAAAAATTACATCAGGAGCCCCTTCCCTGAATTTCTATTGAGTCCTGGAGAAGATGGAATCCAGTGATGTCTCCTGTGTTGTAGCAACACCAGAAACCTTTGGTGAGTCCTTCAGTGTTCTTAAGTTTCCATAATGAGCATGTGGGAAGACTGGGGAATCTCATTAGGATAGAATATGGAGGTTGGAGACAGAACAGAGAGGCAGAAGGCTGACCTTCATTCTCAGTTTAAACTATCAAAGAAAAAAATGTTCTAAGCTACAGTTCTCCCACCTCATTGTATTGACAATGAGCAAGTTGTATGCTTTCAAAACCATTTTATGACATGTACTTGGTCGAAGAATACAATTTTCAGCTCCTCAAAAGTAACATTTACAAATAGATAAAGGGAAAGAAGAGAGAACTAAGGGGAGAAGAAATAAAGGATTAGCCCAAAGAAGGAAAATAACAAAAACACACAAGATATAACTTGAAATTGAGTAGGAGGGAAGAGTATAGGTGAATAACTGGATGGAGGAAACACCTAGGAATCAGGAAAAAGAACCAAAGAAAGTCAAATACAAATTATTTATAAGAAATGCATATAAATACCTATATAAATATAGAAATTCATAATTTATAAATAAAATAATAATGTATAGCTAATGTGATTATATGCTCATTTTATTGTAATATATACATATATATATATAAGCTTAAGTAACAGAAGTTAAAGAGAACTGAGCTACTAATATGGTAGTAAGGGAATAAATTTGGTTTTGTAGACACATGAGGGGACAATATCTTGTATTATTTTAATATAAAAAGGAGTTTTAATAATTTTTGAAGACTTTCACATAAAAAACTCTGATATACAAAACTCAATTTTCTGAAGATAACAGTGTGCTCTCAATGCCAAGGATAGAGGCCAGAATAACCAAGGTTCAATATGACAGCAAATAAATTCAAATTTTCCATGTGGTGCTCACACACTGTATCAAAGCTCTTAAGAGACTTCACATAGAATAAGTTCAGCAGCTATCACATTAGAGAAAATTACACACCCTACATCAACCTCAGTCTAACATAATTGTCAGACAACATTTCTGAACACATGTAAGAAGGAAAACTTACACAGGGAGGTTATGTTTGAGTCCTTAAATTTCTTAGTCATGAATTTTGATTCTTTTGGGAAAGCACATCAATCAACAAAATTTATTGAGAAACTCCAACACAGACTATAGTCTGTGAGATTAGGTGCACATGCTATGGGCAACATTTCAAATTTCTTGGTAAATGTCCAAGTCTTTGGCCCTGGATGATTGTGAGACTCACTTCCGATGTATGCTGATATTAGCAATTGTACCAAAGCACATGCTTAGGAAAACTAAAATACACAAATTTAACATAGCTTCCCACCTTCTACCTCCTCCTTTGGCCAATGATCAACTGTCAGGTTCTTAAGTCTCCCTTGGGCCCAGAGTTGCCAGAAAATCATGACTTAACAGTGGGTCTTACTTGTTCTTTCACAATTTATCAGCCTATGCCCTCTGCTGGTTGGTTAAAATTCTGAAGCTTCCTGTGCTTTGAGGCATCTGGAAATGTGATCAAGTCATGCAACTGATATATGAGCTAACATTTTGGGACCTATTTCCCAAGCTTAAATTCTCACCAATCTTGGGATGATATGAGAGACTCCAAAATTCCCTCATGGAAAGCCTTACACTCCTTGGGGAACGGAAGGGGAATCGAGTGGAGTGGGGTGTTGGGGGAGGTGGGGACCCAGGAAGGAGGGGAGGGAGATGGAAATGGAAGAAATATGTAAAATTTAAATAAAAATCATTATAAAATAATTCAGAGGATTTTTGAGCAAGTAGGGGATAAAGGTTCAAAAATAAAAATAAATCACACGTTTTAATTTAACTTTGTTATATAAACCAAAAGTCACTGATATATGGACAATTACAACTCTTCCTAATCCACAGGTTTTAAAAAGCATTACAACTCAGCACAGAATTATCTGATTCTACTTATGTTCACACTGAGACCTGACACAGTATTTTGCAACTAGATGCTACACATTCACTAACAAAACCAGAAGCCCAATCTGAAAACGAATTTGAAAGGTTCCCATCATATTGTGTTGATAATGGCCATGTTTTTGTTTGCAGAATCAATGCCTGACATGTACTTCATCCATGAAATCAAACTTCAGTCCTACTAATGAGGGAAAATAACAAATGAAGACTGAAATAAAGAAAGAAAGAAAGAAAGAAAGAAGAAGAAGACGTAAGGATGAAATAAGAAACAATTAAAATCAAGTTTCACACTATAGAGTATGTAGATACTTCATGAAATGCATAATAGTATGGGGTTTACATGCATGCAGAGTCAGGTAATGTGATCCGTCTGTATTTCTTGCCTGCCCCATGGTCCACAAATGAGTCTCTGAACCTAAGTGATGGCATAGACCTTGGCAGTTTTTGTGGCAATTCCCTCCGGGCTATACTGGTTGTCAAATATTCCAGGGTTTTCGCTGGGGGTATAAACCTTCTCTTTTGGGGTTTGGTTGCTGATAGAGGTCCATTTTCTGAGAAACCACGATGTGTTATCAGAAGTCCAAAGCCAAGCTGAGGCCTGTAGGGTTCTCTCCACTCATCTAGGCAGGTAGTTTCTAAGACAGTTGAGCAGAGAAATCTGAGCCTTGAAGGCTGTTTTCCATTGCAATTGGCAGCAGGAAGAGAATAAGCGATTGTGACTGTAGGAATCTTTGCTTCCAAATACCTGTGCACACTCCTGACAGGCCAAGCAAAGAACTGGAGTGACAGTTGACTTAAAGAAGTGATCAAAGTTCCAGAGATGGGCTACCGATCTGTGTTCTCTGCTGGCAAGGGAATTTCACCAGTAGAGCCTGATCTCCAGTGGCAACTAGCTTCAGGAAGAGGTTGACCGATAATGTTTTTCCCATGACTTGTATACACATCTGGCAGTCCAAGGGCATATCTGGAATGGCAGCTGGCTTCAGGAAGTGATCAGGGTTCCAGAGTTATTCTTGCAATCAACGTTCTTTGCTGGAATTCCAGAGGTGCGCTCACGATCATTGTTCTCTGCTGGCTTTATAGTGTTGCTCTCACCATCAGTGTTCTCTGCTGGAATGGGCAGTTCGTCAGCATAGTCGAGAGGCAGCATAGACAACCAAGCTCTGCGAATGAAGACAGTACTTTGGACTCTCTTCATCATGGTGAAGCACACTAGGCAATCTGCTGTTGATGATTGCTAGAGGCCATGAAAATTTGCTGAGATAAAGAATGAAATTTGAGAACACAAAGCAGCTGAATGTCATTAACCACAACAGATAACAGGAAGACATAGTTGAACCTCTCAGTGTAAGGCCAGACCTACCTGCAAATAGAGTACTAGACAAGTCAAGAAGGCACAGAAAATCACTCCTGAAAAGCTAAGTTAGTAATAAGAAAAATTATTATACTAATAACTATGACAGCAAAACAACAACAACAATAATAATAGTAGTAATAATAATAACAATGACAGGTCTGCCTGGGATACTGCTCTCTCCCATGCCTGATATAAAGGGTTGACAACTGATGCACATAGGATGTCTATGTGCAGTTACACTTAATGTGTCCATGTCAGGTAAGTACAGTTATAGAAACATGTTTTCTTTGTTTATCTGAATACGACATTAGTTAAATTCAAAATATCTGTATTAAAACACAGCACGGGATCACAATCCAGCTCAAATGCTTGCTTTACTGGGGAACAATATGTCCTTAATATCTGATTACCTTTTGATGTTCACCTCACAGATTCTTCTGATGGTGTGTGGCTATGTGTTCTTCTGAAAGCAGTTTTGGACAGTGAATAACTGCAGCAGGACAAAATCTTCAATTTTGGGTGAGAGCTGTTTGATTCATTCTAGAGAATATGTGTAACTTGAATTTTCCCACCTTAGAAGTGGATTCACAGTAAAACATGTTTTTTTGTAGTAACCAACTTAAAACATTTGCCAAACAGGAAACAAAAGCTGAAACGAAGTGATACAAAGTAACTTTCAGGGGTAGAAAGAAAACTAAAAAGGCCCCATGCTTTTCACAAAAAGCAACCAATTCCCAAGAAATACTTCATGAACTGCTCAAAGTTGTAAGTTTCTGATTTCCTTTAAATATGTGTTTCGTTAAATTCACATTTGCTTCACCCATTGGCTCCTCCTCCTGTAGAATTGGGATGAATTTTTTGCACCTAGATTGTAAGTCCATTTGAAGAGGATTCTATTTCTGCCTCTGGTCTACATTGGTACCTGGAAATTGTGTGCTATACAGACAGGCATTTAGGGAAACATTTAAACACTAAAGTGTAAAATATGTTAAAATTATTTTCTGACAGAGTTTAGAGTACACAAATAAATTTTTCATATTTTTATATAGCAACCCATACGGTTATTAAAGGGTGTTCCCTTAATTGTTCTTGAAATACTCTGATCAGTTTCCTCCACATTTTTGTGAAATAAACCCTGCTGAATGGAAACAAAATAATGAAATGATACTGGTATGTGCTTATATATGGGAGAGGAGAAGGTTTACTATTAGACATGATGGGGGAATAGCCAGAGGCCTCTAAAAATTTCCATAATGAAGTAACAAAGGAGAGGATGTGGAGGTAGATACTGGAAAAGACAATGATGAGGAACCAAGAGGCAAGGAGCCTGAGAGACCCCAAAATCCAAAGTGACTGAGACTATGTAATGATCACAGGATACAGGAAGGGAATTGGTATTCAGGGTTTGGAGTGGTTAACAGTGTGTGCGTGTGCTCAGGTTGGGAAATGTTGAGGAGCCAGTAATCTGTTACAAGGGAACAGATATTAGAAATGTTGAGAAAAACTTTGTCCAGTATCCCCTTTGGAATATTAAATAGGCACCTCATTTTTTATCTTTGATTTGTTAGTTAGCATAAGTATATGCTGACTCTTTCTGGTGGCTTCTTGTAGGACTGCTACCACAAAAATGAGGTGACATGAGCCAGGACGTTACAACCAGAATAGTTCTTTGTGTTTTTCATGAATCCTTAAGGCCCTTACATGTCATGGGGTTTCAGTCAGTCACTCTTCCTAGAGGTTGAGACCTGTTGCTTGGAGTC
Source organism: Mesocricetus auratus (assembly GCF_017639785.1). Lineage (NCBI taxonomy): Eukaryota > Metazoa > Chordata > Mammalia > Rodentia > Cricetidae > Mesocricetus > Mesocricetus auratus. The sequence continues at coordinate 9,366 of NW_024430762.1, forward strand.
CATGCCTGCAGTCCATGAAGGAGTCTCATTTGCAAAGGGACAAATCCCCAGGTTGGGCACAGTGGCAGTATAAAAGCCTTCTGCAGATGGGTCTCAGAATGCTAATAAATATGTTTATTTTTAGTCAGGATTTTAATATTAGTAAGAACTGCAATAATTACTACCACTTTAGTGATGATGTCATGTCAGAAGATGTGAAAAAATATACTTCGGGAAGCAGTTAATTGAAAGAAAAAGAATAAAATTCCTGCAAACTACCAGTAGTTAGAAAGAATATGCTTGGATTAGTCTTGATTTTTTCTTCCTCAAGGTGAATAGAAGTGCCATTGATTATTTTATTGCATAAAGTAATGAATCCACTTTCAGTATGTGATAAAATCTTACTAATTTTGGTGATTTAGTAAACAATATATTTTATATCAGTAAGGCTATCATTAAATTTTATATAATTGAAACTGAAATGCATGAAAATCCGAGAAACCAAATGATTGACTTCATGGAATTTTGAGTATATACTTCAGGATAGAAAGATCAAGGTTCACTTTGTAAAATGTGTCAATAGTCCATATGGGAAGTAATGAGTCGATTAATACCAGAGAGATGCACCACATTCTCATCTTGAATAATTTAATAAATTGCAACTTGGGAAATCCATGTGATTATATAGTGGCCTCTAAATCCTATTTCTGTTTTTTCTCTTTAGACAGCTCTCTTGTTATTCGATATTGAATGAAAACATGATTTCTAAGGAAAAACTAATTCTTTTTATGTATGACTCTCATAAAATAAATAACCTGTGTGTGTGTGTGTGTGTGTGTGTGTGTGTGTGTGTGAATGTACTTCAACATTTATACTCATTTTATCATGCAAAATGAGAGAGTCCTGTGCTGGTAGAAATGAAGTACTGGAGAAATTATTTGTTATAAGGTGTTAAAGGCCATCCTGAATCACATGAAAATGTCTCTCAGTAAAATTAAACAATAATTATGCAAATAAATACCTTATGACTATTATTTTTAACTTTAAGATATTATGGTTTTATATCTTAAAGCATAATATTAGATACAGCTGGCTGACCTAGAATTATTTTTATAACTAACCATGTACTTCACATATTTCTGCTCCCTATTCAGACAGTTGCCATACAGGCCTCAGCCCCCTTCACACAATTGTAATTCTTTAATACCAATTTTATAAAAATCCCCCGAAAAATCACTTGCCTTTCCCAAGGCCAAAATTGTATTTGTTTAGAACTCCAAATTCACACTACAAATCCTATTGAATTTCTTTAAATAATTTAAAATGAAACTGAACACCTCTTGAAAAAGTTACTTGCATTTATAAATCATTGCTCTTAACTTCACACATATAATTTTGTAATGCGTCTGTGAGGAGTTACTGGTTACATAGGAAGCTGCCCTATTCTCTCTGGAAATGCTTTTTTAACTCAAATGATTCCCCCTCCAAAAATAACTCAGAAGACCTAGTCTACAGTAATTGTCTCGACTCTCTTGAGATAATTTTTATATCTGTAACTTGAAGACATCCTATTCTACCATTTTTCCAACACAATCCAGGCTAACCTTCTGTTGCTAACATCCATGTATATAAAGTCAAAAAGAAAGTGATCAGTAGGGAATAATAGGTGACAAATGATAAGCGGGCAGGTAGTCAGAGATGTAGAAAAAATGAATCTTGAATATGTATTGCCACATATCTGATTACCATTCCATTACCAGGCATGTTACTCCTTTGGTAGCATGGCATCTCTTCTCAGCCTGTCTCTCTCCCTTCTCCCCAGCCTTTTCCTGATTTCAAAGAACCCCCTTTATTTCTGCCTGTATAGTCAATCATCAGTGATTTTTTCATCAAGAATTAAGGCAAACATATATATAGAAGGAATACACCACCATCTCCTCTGTCTATATTTTTTCAATTTTAAAATACATTTTACTTGAATTAGAAACAATCTTATTTTACATACCAATAACATTCACTCTAGCTTACACACTTACATTACCCCCCAAAAAAACCCCGTTATAACCCCCATCTACTCCCCTGTAATGTTGAGGCCTTCCATGGGAGATCATCAAAGTCTATCACATCATTTGGAGCAAGGCCTAGACACTCCCCTGAGTACCTAGGTTCTCGAACTCAAAATTCACACTATAAATCCTATTGAATTTCTTTTAATAATTTAAATTAAACTGAAAACCTCTTGAAAACTTTCCTTGCATTTGTAGATCATCGTCCTTAATTTCACACATATCATTGTGTAATGTGTGTGTGAGGAGTGACTGGTTACATAGGAAGCTGCCCTATTCACTCTGGAAATGCTTTTTTAACTCAAATGATTCGCCCTCCAAAAACAACTCAGAAGACCTAGTCGACAGTAACTATCTCTTCTCTCTTGAGATAATTTTTGATATATCAAATTTTTCTCTCTAACTTGGAGATATACTATTGTACCAGTCTTCCAACAGAATCCAGGCTAACCTTCTGTTGCTGACAATTTAGGTCCATGTATATAGAGTAAAAAACAAAGTGATTATTAAGGAATAATAGGTGACACATGAAAAGTGGGCAGGTAGGAAGAGAGGTAGGAAAAATGAATCTTAAATATGTATAGCCACACATCTATGGATTACCAACCCATTATTTGGCATGTTACTCCATTGGCAGCATGGCATCTCTTCTCAGCATCTCTCTCTCCATTCTCCCCAGCCTTCTCCTGATTTAGTAGAAGCCCCTATATTTCTGCTTGTATACTCAATCTTCAGTGATTTTTTAAATCAAAAAGTAAGACAAACATATATAGAGAAGGACATACACCACCATCTCATCTGCCTATAGGTTTTTTCAATTTTAAAATAAATATTTATTTTAATTAGAGACAATCTTATTTTACATACCAATCACATTCACTCTAACTTCCACACTTACATTCCCCCCAAACCCATTCTAACCACCAGTCACTCCCGAGTAATGTTGAAGCCTTCCATGGGAGATCATCAAAGTCTGTCACATCATTTGGGGCAAGGCCTAGGCACTCCCCTGAGTATCTAGGATGAGGGAGTAACCCTATACAGTGAATAGGATCCCAAAGTCCATTTATGAATTAGGGATAAATACTGGTAGCCCTGCCAGAGTGCCCATAGAGAGCCCAGGTCTCCAAATTGAGACCAACATTCAGAGGGTTCAATCCTGTGCTTGTTGCATAGCTGTCAGAATGTGATCCATGAGCTCCCTCTTGTTCAGATCAGTTGTTTCAGTGGGATTTCTGAGCCTGGACTTGACCCATTTGTGCATCACTCCTCCCTCTGTTAAATTGGATTCAAGGAGCCCAGGTCAGTGTTTAGCTGTCGGTGTCTGCTTCTGCTTCCATCAGCTACTTGATGATGCTTCTAGGACACTATATAAGGTAGTCATCAATAATCTTATAGAGGAAGGACATTTTAATTAGCCTCTACATTATTGCTATATTCTTAGTTAGCATCATCTTTGTGGATCCTTGGACATTTCCGTAGTGCCAGATTTCTCTTTAAACCTATAATGGCTCCATATATTGATGTGTCTCTTTTCTTCCTCTCCTCTATTCCTCACCCTACTCAATCTTCGTGATTCCTCAAGTTATCTCCCTCCTGCCTCCCCCATTATGCACAATTTGTTCAGGGCTTCTTGTACAATTCGCCTGCTTTGGGGCATCATGTATGTCTCTCTTACTGTCTTCATTGTTTCCTATACTTTCTGGAGGTGTATATTGTAGGCTGGTAATCCTTTACTCTCTGTTTAATATACATATATGAGGTGAAACATACCATGTTTGCCTTTCTGTTACTGGATTGCGTCACTTAGGATGGTTTCTTCTACTTCTATCGATTTGACTACTCAATTTTAAACATCTACGCCCCAAATACAAAGGCACCTACATTCCTGAAAGAAACATTACTAAAGCTCAAAATGCACATAAAATCTCATACACTTATAGTAGGAGACTTCAACACTCCACTCTCACAGCTAGACAGTACATCCAGACAGAAACTTAAGAAAGAAACAAAAGAACTAATAGAAGTTTTGACCCAACTGGGTTTAACAGACATTCCACCCAATTACAAAGGGATATACCTTATTCTTGGCACCACATGGTACCGTCTCTAAAATCGACCGCATACTTGGCAACATATCAAACCTCAGCAGCTACAAAAAAATTGGAATAACTTCATGCATCTTATCTGACCACCATGCTTTAAAATTAGAATTCAACAACAACACAAATTGCAGAAAACCTACAAACTCATGGAAATTGAATAATGCTCAACATCACCATTCCTGGGTCAAAGAAGAAATAAAAAAAGAAATTAAAGACTTCCTCGAGTTCAATGAGAATGAAGACACAACATGCCCAAACCTATGGGACATTTTGAAAACAGTGCTACAGGGGAAGTTCATAACACTAAGTGCCCACATGAAAAAACTGAAGAACAGTCATACTAGAGAATTAATAGCACAGCTGAATGTTCTAGAACAAAAAAAAAGCAAACTCCCCCAGGAGGAGCAAATTCCAGGAAATAATCAAATTGAGGGCTGAAATCAATCAAGTAGAAGCCAAGAAAACACTGAGAAGAATCAATGAAACAAAGAGTTGGTTCTTTGAGAAAATCAAAAAAATCAACAAAATAGATAAACCTCTGTCCAAACTAATAATGAAAAGGATTCACATAATTCACTCCTGGGGTGGCAGCCATAGACACCATCATTGATGAAAGTGATCAAATAATGAGATGAAGTCACTCTTATGGAGATGCCCATAGACCTCATCATTGACTCAAGTGACTAAATATTGAAATGATATCGCATAATTCACCCTAAGGGAGACATTCATAGACCTCATCATTGTGTCCATTGACTTAATAATGCGATGAGGTCGCATATTTCTCCTCTAGGGAGATGCACATAGAACCCATCATTGAATTAATTGAATACATAATGAGAAGACATCTCATATTCATCCCTGTGGAGATGTTCTTACACCTCATCATTGATTTAAAGTGATCAAATAATGAGATGACATACCATAATTCACAGTTGGAGAGACAGCAATAGACATCATCATTGATTCAGTTGACTTAATAATGAGATGAGGTCTCATAATTCTCCCCTAAGGAGATGCCCGTACACTTCACATGGATTTATGTGTCTAAAAAATGAGATGACATGGCCTAATTCATCCATGGGGAATGCCAATACACCTCATTATTGATTTGAGTGATCAAATAATGGGAAGACGACACATAATTCACCCCTGCGGAAATGCCCAAACACCTCATAATTGATTTAAGTGATCAAATAATGAGATGACCTCGCATAACTCACCCCTGGGAAGACACCCACAGACCTCATCATTGATATTAGTGATCAAATAATGGGATGATGTCACAAAATTCATCCCCGGGTAGACACTCATAGACCTCCTCTTTGATTTATATGTCTAAATAATGATATAATTTCAAAAGACTCACCCCTAGGGAGACTCCCATAGACCTCACCATTGATTTAAGTGAATAAATAGTGACATGGTGTCACATAATTCACCCCTGGGGAGTCAACCACGCATTATCATTGAATTAAGTGACTACATAATGAGATGACATCGCATAAATCACCACTGGGGATACACCCATAGAACTCATCTTTGATTTAAGTAACTTACTAATGAGACAAATCACACGATTAGCCCCTGGGGAGATGCCCATAAACCTCATCATTTTTTATGTGAATAAATAATGAGATGATATACAAAGACTCACACTGTGAAGACACCTATGGACTTCATCATTGATTTAAGTTACTAAATAATGAGATGACATCACATACTTCATCTGTGGGGAGCCAGCCATAGACCTCACCATTTATTTAAGTGAACAAATAATAAGACGATATCTCATAATTCATACCTGGGGTATGCCCATAGACCTCACCTTTGATTTAAGTGATCAAATAATGAGATTATGTCGCATGATTCACAAATGGGTAGGCTCCCATAGACCACATCATTGATTTAAGTAACTAAATAATGAAATGAATTCGTATAATTCACCCTTTGGGTGATGCCCCTATACCTCATCATTGATTTAAATGATCAAATAATGAGATGACATGTCATAATTCACCACTATGGAGACAACAATATACCTCATCATTGATTTCAGTGATCAAAAAATGAGATGACATGGCATAATTCAGTCCTGGGGGGATGCTCATACACAACCTCATTGTTTACGTGACTAAATAATGAGAGGACATTGCTTATTACACCCATGGGGAGATGCCCATATACATCATCATTGATTTAAATTACTAAATAATGAGAAGACATCACATAATTCTTCCTTGGGGATCTGCCCATAGAACTCTTCATTTATTGAATTGACTAAATAATGAGATGAAATCACATAATTTACCCATGGAGAGATGCCCATAGACATCATCAATGATTTAAGTGACTAAATAATTACATGAAGTCTTATAATTCACCCCTAAGGAGAAGCCCATATACCTCATCATTGATTTAAGTGATCTAATAATGATATGACATCGCTTGATTCACCGCTGGGGAGATGCTGATTGACCTCATTATTGATTTAAGTAACTAAAAATGAGGTGATGTCCCATAATTCACACCTTGGGAGACACCCATAGAACTCATCATTGATTCAAGTGACCAAATAATGACCTGACATCGCATAATTAATCCCTGGGGAGAAGCCATTACACCTCATCATTCATTTAAGCGACTAAATAATGACATGTCCTCTCATGATTCACCCCTGGGAAGACACCCATACAATTCATCATTGATTTAAGTGATCAAATAATGAGACAAAGTGTCTAAATTCATCCCTGGGGAGAAGCTGTTATACCTCATCATTGATTTAAGTAACTAAATGATATTTCCTCCCGTGATTCACTCCTGGGGAGACACACATGTCCCGCGCTACCGTCTCGCCAGCAAGAACGACGCAGGACACTCGGATCCTTCTGCAGTAAAGCTTTAATACATCTTGAGAGATAGATGATCAGCTTCTGAAAGGGAGACCCCAAGCTAAGAAACCCAGCCCCTTATATAAGCCTAGGAGCTCCGAGTGAGACGTGTAGAGCAGGGATTGGTGGTTTGCACATCACCCCAGATGACGCCACGGGAGAGGCACAGCTTAAACGGTTAACTCCAACTGACAGCAGATGTCAGCGCCATCTTCTAACGGCAATAGCGATAGCGAGGGCGGCTCCTCACATCTCCCCCTATTCATTTATTTTTGAAGCAATAGGACACCCACAACTTTGGAGTGGAGATAGAGGTCAAATCCCCATGTGCAAATTCGGAACATGTACAAAGCTCCTCTCCAGGGTCTTATCCCCAGAGGGAGCCCTGACCAGTCCCGATGTCGTTTTTCTGGGGGAAGGAGATCATGACATAGAACCTTCATGCAAGATGACTTATCTCCCAGGAGAAAGTCGTTATACCGCAGACCTCTCCTGTGCAGTGCTTAGCCTTGCAACTCCTTGGGCTGCTGAAGCCTACCCACTCTATCCCGTGCAATGAGACTAGCCTCGTGGGGTGCAAGAGCTGGGAGGCCAGCGACCTATTGCTTTAACATGGTTAACCAAATGTCAGGGAGGCTCCGTGTTCTAAGGCAGCAAGTGCTTGTGCCACCACCACTTTGTCTCTTTTGTTTGGGCTCTGAGCTTACACACCATCCAAAGCATCAACACTATTCCACAGCAGAGAACTAGGCTAAATGATCCTACCCCCACCCATTCCTTAAAATAAGAAAATGCAGATGAAATCCAGGAGGAGAGGCCTTCCATCAGAGAAAGATCCAGATGCGTCGAATTCACTTGCAGGATCGCCATTCTCAACTCACGGAGTGTCTGCTCAAACTCAAAAGTCCAATTCTGTAATAAATGTTGAGACAGAGCTTGTGACAGGTTAGCTGCTCTTGTAAAATTCTCATATTGTACTGAAGTGACACAAAGGCCAGGCAACTTTTGTTCACATCCCAATTGGGCCATCTGCCACAATATATCCAATTGTTCCTGAACCAAATTAATCTGTTGGTTTACCAACATCAGGCCTCCTTGTATCTGAGAATTGGCAGTGGCCTGTTTATCTAGGACCATGGTCACAGTGGCCTGATAGTTCATTAATGGTTTGAGTTGTCTGCACAGTGGCAGAAAGTGCAAGGGCCGAGGCGGTAACCGAAGCAGTAACCGCGGCGGTGGCTATCAGGCCCACAATAATAGCAGAGATCCCAAAAATCTCGCTTTTCCCTAAACAAACTCAAATTACTTGGCGTCTCAACAGGAACTGGAACAAATCGAGGCATGCGCATTACCAAAGCAAAAGGGTGCTTAATAGCATCCCAGCATAATGCATAAAAACAATTCTAAGCAGAGCAATTTATTTCTTTCTGATTCTTACCTAAGGTATCATTACTCACAACCCAAATAAAGGGCAGCCAAACACAAATTGGAGCAGCTGAATAATTAGTTCTCTTAAAAGGGGTATACTTAACATTGGAGGAGGACCAATCAGATGATCCAGAGCTCTGTCCCTCACTCAGACTGTTGCCTAATGCCCCTTTCCAATCAAAAGTAATCTGTCCCTTCTCACTATCATAGGAGAAAGATCAGTACAGCTTCCATTAATTCAAAAGGATTAGCATTAGATCTTTCTGGATCCATATGAATAAAATTATCCTTTAATGAAGAAATCACAGTAAAGCACAAGCTTCCTACTAATGACAAGGTTCTCTCATCCTGAAAACTCTGTATCTGAGGATCTAAAGGCAAAAAGGCAAGCCCCAACTCTCTATTAGTTGTGAAAAATCTAGGGAACACCTGGGCATTCTGCATCACTGGCATCGGTAGGGGAAGGTAGACATGATGGCCCACCGTAACTCTCCCATCATACTAGGAACCATCATCCCGAGTAGGAGAGTCTTCATCACCCACTTGGCCTCCATCCTTCTTATTCTGGAGTTGTGAAGGAGCTCTTCGAGTGAGTCTTTCAGGGATCCACAGGGGGTTTTCTTCCTCCTGTGGAAAAACACACACAGCTCCCCTGGATCTTATAAGAATAGGATCCGGGCCTTTCCAGAGATCAGTCAAGACATCTTTCCATTTTACCATTTCTTTTGGCCTATCAGGCTCTAAACTGTGGCGATCGGCCGCAGTGTGGCCTTGGGCATCAGAGTTCAAGAAATTAAGGGTAAAAAGTGCCATGGATACAGCAACTCTTGGTACCGAGGGTAGAACATCCTCAATACTCCCCTTTTGTTTAATCAGATATGATTTGAGTGTACGATGGGCACGTTCCACAATGCCCTGTCCTTGAGGGTTATAAGGTAGGCCAGTTAGATGGGTAACATCCATTTGCCGACAAAACTGTCGGAATTTTTGAGAGGTATATGCTGGTCCATTGTCTGTTTTTAAAATTCTGGGTTTTCCCCAAGCACTCCAGGCCTCAAGGCAATGTTGAATCACATATGAGGCCTTTTCCCCTGTTAGGGGCGTGGCGAACATTACGCCAGAACAGGTGTCAACAGAAACATGAACATATTGAAGCCTTCCAAAAGAGGGAATATGAGTAACATCCATCTGCCACATCTGCAATGGTCTAATGCCACGTGGGTTTATTCCCATGTGGGGAGTAGGTAAGAATTCGCAGCAATTCTGGCATTGAGTAACAATTTCCCTAGCCTCTTTCCTGGATAGAGCAAAACGACGGCGCAAGGTCTCAGCCGTCACATGAAAGCGCTTATGGAATTCTTTTGCTGCTTGTGCATGGGTAGACAAGGCAGCGGCCACCAGCTTTGTAGCCTTGTCCGCTAAGTCATTCCCTAAGGACATGGGACCTGGGAGTCCAGAATGTGCTCGGACATGGGTAATGAAAACAGGAAATCTCCTATTTAACAAGGCAGCTTGTATCTTCTGAAAGATGTTAGCAACTCTGCTGGAGGATCTTATTATTCCAGCTATCTCAAGGAGATTAACTGCATTAACCACATAAGAGGAATCTGATACAATATTGAGGGGTCCTGGAAAAGCCTCAAGAACCTCCAGTACTATCAGACATTCTACAACTTGAGGTGAAGTTTCATTATATTGTTTAGATATAACCCTATCCTTGACCACATAAGCTCCCATACCAGTTTTCGATCCATCAGTGTACACCACAGTCCCATCTGGGAGTGGGTCTTTAGCTGTCACTTGTGGAAACACTATAGCCTGGTTTAGGGCAAACTGTAAAATTGGATGCTTTGGAAAATGATTATCAATTTGTCCTGAAAAGGAAGTAACTAAAACTGCCCAATCACTAGATGTGGCTGCCAAGGTCTGAACTTGTGCAGCAGTATAAGGCACAATCAAGGAATCAGGATCCCTGCCAAAATGTGTAACAGCTGCTTTTATTCCGCGAAGCGCGAGCTGTGCAACAGCATCAGGGTACCAGTCAATAATCTTAGCAGGGGAAGCATTTGGATGAATCCAAAGTAATGGTCCATGTTGCCACAGGACTGCAGTTGGCAATTGAGCTGTCTTAAAAACACACAGATTAAAAGGTAGTGACTCCTCAATACGTTGTAATTGTGCTTCCTGTAAGGCCTCTTCCACCATCTGTAAGGCTCGGTGGGCGGCAGGGGTAAATTTTCTGGGTGAGGAGATATGAGGCTCACCCTCCAGGAGATCGAAGAGGGGTTTTAGATCAGCAGATGGAATTTTTAAAAAGGGCCTCAACCAATTTATATCTCCCAGAAGTTTCTGAAAATCATTTAATGTTTGTAAGTGGTCTTTGCGAATTTCTATTTTCTGAGGAACTATATTTTTGGGAGTAATCATTGAGCCCAAAAAGAGCCCTGTATCTGCAATTTGAACCTTTTCTGAGGCAATCTCTAATCCCCACTGTTTTAATTCAGCCACCAGCATGGGGAAAGCCTTTTGTAAAACATCTAACTCTTTGTGACAAATAAGAATATCGTCCATATAATGGATAACGATTAAAGATGTAAATTGCTTCCTAATTGGCTCCAAAGCCTCCTGCACATACAGCTGACATATTGTTGGGCTATTGGCCATGCCTTGCGGCAGTACCTTCCACTGAAATCTCTTGTCTGGTTCCATATGATTAAGAGAAGGGATAGTGAAGGCAAACCTTGGTCTATCCCGTGGGTAAAGTGGAATAGAGAAGAAACAATCCTTAATATCTATAATAATAAGCTTCCAATCTTGAGGAAGTGCAGAAAGCAAAGGAAGGCCTCTTTGAACAGGGCCAAAAAGATGCATCTGATTGTTAATGGCCCGCAGGTCATGGAGTAATCTCCACTTCCCAGATTTCTTCTTAATAACAAAAATTGGTGTATTCCATGGGGAGGTAGAAGGCTCTAGATGCCCCAGCCGTTCCTGTTCTTGCACTAATCTTGTGACAGCCTCTAATTTTTCAGAGGATAGAGGCCATTGAGAGACCCATAACGGCTCCTCTGTTTTCCATGGTATGGGTCGTGAAGCCTCAACGGCCCCTAAATAAAACCCAGTCCTTTTCTACCCCGATTTCCGTGTTGCGTAATGGGTTTTATTCTGCCTTGTTCTTGCCTACCCAAGCCTCTACCGTTTGTATACCCCATCTTTGCCATAATGGCTGATGCCTGGGGGAGTATTCATTAGTTAGGGTCATGCCCATGGCTTGTAACACATCCCGTCCCCATAAATTTACAGGGAGTGGCAACACATAGGGGGTAAAACATCCCTGTTTGCCCTCAGCATTCCGCCAGGTTAAGGCTGAGGCACTGATGGCAGGAGAGGACTGGTATCCAAGACCTTGTAGAGAATGAGATGAAACAACAGTGGGCCAAGACTTCGGCCACCAATGGAGTGAAATAATGCTTTTGTCTGCTCCCGTATCCATTATCCCTTCAAATTCTTTTCCATTAATTAACAATTTTATTGTAGGTCTCTCATTTAGGGGTATAGCCAGATAGGCTGAATCACTTCCAGAAGATCCCATAGCCCTTTTTTGTAAAGTGTAGGTTTCTCCATCCCCGAGGGAGGGCAGCAACACCAGTTGTGCAATTCTATCTCCCTGCTTTATAGAAAATACACCCCGAGGGCTAGAACAGAGAACTTGAATCTCCTCTTTATGATACGGGTCAACAATTCCAGGATATATAATGAGTCCCTGTAAAGTTAAGGAGCCACGGCCCAGAATAAGCCCAATGGTGGCAGGGGGCAAAGGTCCAGGGAATGGACTGGGACCGGTTGAACATTCATTTGGGGCATGAGTAAGAAGTCGGAGGCGGCACGCAAGTCCATTCCGGGGGTTCCTCGGAAGCCTCTACTTCCTCTTGATTGCTTTTCTGAAATTGGTTCCCATATTTCTGAGGGCCCTGGGACCATGGGCCCCGTGACCCGTTTTTTGATTGGGGTACCTTGGGTTCTTCAATAGGGGGCAGAAGCCTCCCTTTCACATCCCGGACTGACCTGCATTCGCTAGCCCTATGATAACCTTTACCACAACGATGGCAAAGCTTCAGATTCTCTTGTTCTTTCAGGGGCTTGACAATCTTTCTTAAGGTGCCCCATTCTCCCACAATTAAAACAAGCTTTTCGACTAGATAAATCTCTATACCTGTGCGTTTGTAAAATGGCGGCAGCTAGTCCTGCATTGGTTAGGGGTCCCCCAGCTCCCTGCACACTCTGAGCCAATCTTGTAAACCTTTGCTTTTGCGAGGGCGATAGCCGCTCGACATTCCTGGGTTGCTTGTTCATAGACAAGTTGCTCAATCAGGGGCATAGCTTGTTCTGAATCACCAAAGATGCGACTGGCGGCCTCTGTCATTCTGGCCACAAAGTCTGAAAATGGCTCTTGGGGTCCTTGGACAATCTTTGTAAGGTGTCCACTGGACTCTCCCCTTTTTGTGAGGGCCTTCCATGCTTTAATAGCGGCGGCCGACACCTGACCATAGACACCCCAGATGTAGTTGGTTTGATTAAGGGCATGTTGACCCTGACCTGTCAGCATTTCAAATGTCCACTGCCTCTGATTCTCATCTTCAGCCGTGGCATTAACTCTAGCTTGTGCCTGGGCTGCATCATACCAGAGAGCCTTCCATTCCATGTATTGTCCCATGTTGGGAAGCACTGCTTTCACTGTCGTCTGCCAGTCAGTGGGAGTCATGGCAAAATTAGCAAGCCTTTCCACCTGTAATGTGGTAAAGTTAGCATTGACCCCATAATTACGAACGGATTCGGCCAATTCTTTGATTTGATTGTAATCTACAGGGGTATGTACTCTTCCGCCTTCCGCATTCTCGAATACTGGAAAAGCTACTTGTATTTTTCTCCGTTCCTCTAAAGGTAAAAAGGAGTCAGTACCAGTATTCAGCCGAAGCTCATACTGCGGAGGCGCTGAGGGGCGTGAGCCCGCCGGATTTATAGGCGGTGGCCTCACATTCATTTTTGTTTTCAGTGGCCGGTGTCTATCAGGGTGATATCTTTCTTCCTCATACCGTGCCACCTCCTCCTCTAGACCACCTTCTTCGCTAGAATACAGAGTGTCAGAATCAGAATTATCTAGCTCCAAGGCTTCTAGCTCTACTGTAGGGTATAGACTAGATTCTGGCTTTTTCTTTTTCTTAGATTTGTTAGGGGGTGAATGATCACTCCCTTCTTTCTCTCCCCCTTTCTTAACTTCTTGGGGAGGGCCTTTTTTCTTAGACATGTCTTTCCTTTTGCGAGCTCCCATTCTCTCACTCCGTTCAGTTTCTGACATGCTATCCTGAACTTCCTCTAAGGTTCCCTGACTTTCTATTATAGCAGGGTGACAGGCCTCATCCTCCAAGCAGTTTTTAACTAGCTTCCAAATGGCTTTGGTACCTAAGTGGAGATCTCCTTCTGCATGCTTCCTGTCTAGTTCTTTACCTAGCTTGTTCCATGAGGCCACAGTGAGGGACCCGGAACAAGCATACCATGGTGCCACTCTATCTACCTCCTTCACAAAATTTTGAAGTGTTCGTGGTGCAATTTTAAGATCTCTTTGTTTTAGCACAGTCTGTAGGGCAGTAACCACTGACTGTGACAACCCCATCGCGCTAGCGGCTTATCTAAAAACGGCGCTCAACTCCGTTACCAGACTGACAGCACCAGACTGACAGCACCAGACTGACAGCACCGTTCTGTCAGCACCAGCCACGATGAAGGAGAAGGACAAACAGGACTAGCACCAAAGCCTCCACTGACCCGTCCCACGGTGATGACAAACTAAGGCCAAAGTCGAGAAAGGGGTGTTCAGGATAAAGCATACCTCTCTGAACTTACGTCCCTGCAGTTCTGAATCCGCCCCGTCTTCCGAGGGGTCTCCCGCGGCGCCGGCGATGTTGAAGAGTTCCTGGGTTTCGGCACCAGATGTCCCGCGCTACCGTCTCGCCAGCAAGAACGACGCAGAACACTCGGATCCTTCTGCAGTAAAGCTTTAATGCATCTTGAGAGATAGATGATCAGCTTCTGAAAGGGAGACCCCAAGCTAAGAAACCCAGCCCCTTATATAAGCCTAGGAGCTCCGAGTGAGACGTGTAGAGCCAGGATTGGTGGTTTGCACATCACCCCAGATGACGCCACGGAAGAGGCACAGCTTAAACGGTTAACTCCAACTGACAGCAGATGTCAGCGCCATCTTCTAACGGCAATAGCGATAGCGAGGGCGGCTCCTCACACACACATAGACTTATTCATTGATTTACGTGACTAAAAATAGAGATGTGTCCCATAAATCGCCTCTGGGGAGAGGCACATAGACCACATCATTGTTTTAAGTGACTAAATAATGATATGACGTCACATATTTCACTCATGTGGAGATGCCCATAGACATCATCATTGATTCAAGTGATAGAATAATGAGATGACATTCCATAATTCTTCTCTGGGGAGATGCCCATAGACTTCATCATTGATTTAAGTGACTAAATAACGATATGTCCTCACATGATTCACCACTTGGGAGTGATCAAATTATGAGATGATGTCACATAATTCACCAATGGGGAGATGCCCATACAACTCATTATTTATTTAAGTGATCAAAAAATGAGATGATGTCACAAGATAAACCCATGGGGAAATGCATATATACATCAAGATTGATTTATGTGAATAAATAATGATATGTCCTAAAATGATTCACCGTTGGAGAGACACCCATAGACCTCATCATTGATTTAAGTGACTAAAAATTGATATGCCCTTGCATGATTCACCCCTGAGGAGATGCTCACAGACCTCATCATTGATTTAAGTAACTAAATAATTATATATCCTCCCATGATTCACAACAGGGAGACAACCAGAGACTTCATCATTTATTTAAGCGATCAAATAATGAGATGACTTTCCACGATTAACCCCTGGGGAGATGCCCATAGACCTCACTATTAATTTAAGTGAGTAAGTAATGAGATTATATGGTCTAATTTATCTCTGGGGAGAAGCCTAAGCCTAATCATTGATTTAAGTGATCAAATAATTTGATGATATGGCATAATTCATCTCTGGGGAGATGCCCTTAGACCTCATCATTGATTATGTGACTAAGTAATGACATGTCCTCCCATTATTAACCCCTTGGGAGATGCCTGTAGACCTCTTCAATGATTTAAGGTGGCTACATAAAGTTATGAACTCCCATAATTCAATCACTGGGGAAAAGCACATAGACATCATCATTTATTTAAGTGACTTAATAATGAGATGACATTGCATGATTCACCCATAGATCTCATATTTGATTTGAGTAACAAAATAGTGAGATCACTTCGAGTGGTTCACCCTGGGGAGGCACCCATACATATTATCATTGATTTAAATGAATAGATAATCAGATGAAATCACACTAGTCACCCCTGGGAAGACGTACCTAGAACTCATCATTGATTCAAGTGACCAAATAATCAGAAGATATCACAGGATTCATCCCTGAGGAGAATACTATAGACCTCATCACTGATTTGAGTGACTAATTAATGAAATGACATGGAATGATTCACCCCTAGGTAGACTCTTCTGGTTGTCAACATTGATTAAATAACTAAATAATGAGATAATGTCATGTGATTCACCCCTGGGGAGAGTTCCATAGGTGTCATTATTGAATTAAGTGATGAAATAATAAGATGACATTGAACGATTCACTACGTGGGAAATGACCATAAAACTCATCATTGATTTAAGTGATCAAATAATGA
>NW_024430763.1:0-30020 GCF_017639785.1 Mesocricetus auratus
TACTTGACCTAAGCCAGGAGTGCCTCATTTGAAATAAAAAAGGGGTGAATTGTGGAAACACCAGATTTGAGCAGAGACCCACTTCCCCATGGCCTGGGAGTAGGCAGCTGTAAGACAATGTTTACTAAAAACATGTTTACTAAAAACAATACAATGCCCGGGGCAATAAGTTCCGGAACAGAGCTTGCCCCCGGGAACTGCCCTGCCCTCGACCTTTTCCAAAGAGTAACTGCACCTTCAGACACACCCACATCCACCTCTGGTGTCAGGGTATATAATAACCAGCCAGAGTAGGAATAAAGGAGAGCCATCTTGAGGAGCCTTCGGGTATATATGTTGTCAATCCCTGACATCCTCCGCAAGTTCTCAGATACAGGCTGCGGTGCAGGCATGGCACTATCTTTCTAGACTCATGGGGGGAGGGTCTAGACCTTGATCCAAATGACATGTCAGACTTTGAAGATCCCCCATAGGAGGCCTCACCATCCCTGAGGAGCAGAAAGGAGATGGGATATGGGAATAGTTGGGGTCACGTGAGGAGTAGAGGGATAGGGAACTGGGTTTGACATGTAAAACAAACTTGTTTCTAATTTAAATTAAAAATAGAAAAAGGAGATTTCTATGAGATAAGAAATACTGATAGGACCTCAGCGATCAAAGAGACAGACAGACAGCATGTCTCTTTATAGGAGGGAGGCCCTAATACAGTGAGACTGACACACCGACATGCTGATAACTCATGTCCCCAGTGGTCTACATGATGTCATAGGAGACAGACATGCTATTGCCAGCTGAGGGATTTGATGCCACCCCTAAAGAACACTTATTCCACTCACAAAATTTGAGAAAACATCAATTAGATTTGATCTGCAGAGGAACACGATGAAGATTAGTCTTGGTTCTGTTCTCCTGGGTGTTAGGACCAAATGGATCCCAGGCACCTAGAGGAGAGTGAAGAAATCTGACTAAGAGTGAGTTATAGAGAAATGCAAATCCATCTATGACCTTTGAATTGTTGAATGATCTCCCCAAAAGTTGTGTAATAAACCAATAGAAAATAACCATCCCCCTACAGAAAAGTTATATCAAGCCAAAATAGTTATTCCAAGAAGCAAAGAACTCCTTTCAGACATTTCTTTAAAGTAGCAACACTTGAATTTATTAAGGCCACTTTCCTAAAATTCTTTCAAAATATGTTATTCTAATTTAATGACAGAAGAATTCTAGTATTCACTCTGAAAATGAAACTCTGCATAGCATAGTTTGCCTTTGTTATGAGTTGTGGGTTATCAGAGATTTACCATCACTATGAATTGATTTTATTAAGAAGAGGAATGTTACATAGGTACCTGCACCTGTAGTGATTGGGCATATGTCTACACCTAGTGCTCTTCTAAGATGAACAGTCTAGCCATTTGCACTCAGGGATTGAAATGGGAGACCACAGGATTACTTGTACTCTGTCTATGTGTAGATAGTGGATAACCTTAAAATATATGACTTGCAGGTGTCCTAATCATCTTTGTGAGAAGAATAAGTAAGTTTTGTTGCAAAAGCAGAAATAACAGTTAGACTTATGGTGTACTATCTTAAAAGAATAGACAAATTTAGAGCAACTGGAGACCTGAGGACTGCTCACTGCAGATCCAGAACCCATCCTGACAGGATTCACCCAGCCCAGAGACTGCCAGCTTCCAAGTGAGAAATAAAAATCACAAGATTATCTCACTGGATGCAGAAAAAGCCTTTGACAAAATCCAACACACTTTAATGAAAAAGGTCATGGAGATATCTGTTATAACAGGGATTTACCTCAACATGATAAAAGCTATTTGCAGCAAACCAACAGCCAACATCAAACTAAATAGACAAAAACTCAACATGATTTCTCTGAGATCAGGAATGAGACAAGGCTGTCCACTCTCTCCATACATCTTCAATATTGTACTTGAATTTCTACCTAGAGCAATATGACAACAAAAGGAGATCAAGGGGATACAAATTGGAAAGGAAGTGGTCAAACTTTCACTATTTGCACATCAAATGATAAAACTATCATAAGTGACACAAAAAACTCTAACAGGAACTCCTGCAGCAGATAAATATTTTCAGCAAAGTGGCAGGATATGCGATCTACTCAAGAAAATCAGTAGCCCTTTTTTATACAGATGTTAAAAGGGCTGAGAAAGAAATCAGAGAAACATCACCCTTTACAATCACCACAAACAACATAAAATACCTTGGGGTAACATTAACCAAACAAGTGAAATACCTATATAGCAAGAAACTTGGGTATTTAAAGAAAGAATTTAAAGAAGACACCAGATGTTGGAGAGATCTCCCATGCTCTTGGATAGGTAGGATCTACATAGTGAAAACGCCCCTTACCGAAAGCAATACACAGATTTAATGCAATTCCCCATCCCAGCAAAATTCTTCACAGACCTTGAAAGAACAATAGTCAACTTTGTATGGAAAAACAAAACACCTAGGATTGCTAAAAACAACCTTTTTCACCAAAGCAACATCTGGAGGCATCACCATCTCTGACTTCAAAATCTATTGTTGAGCCTTAGTCCTGAAATCAGCTAGGTTTTGGCACAAAAATAGATAGGAAGACCAATGGAATAAAATCGAACACCTTGATATTAACCCACACGTGTATGGACATCTGTTTTTTGACAAAGAAGCTAAAAATATACAATGGAAAAAAGAAAGCATCTTTAACTAATTGTGCTGGCCTAACTGGATGTTGCCATGTAGAAGAATGCAGATAGATCCGTGTCTATTGCCATGCACAAAACTTAAGTCCAAACAGATCAAGGACAACAACATGAATCTAGCCACACTGAACCTGTTAAAAGAGAAAGTAGGATGCATCCTTAAACAAATTGGTACAGGAGACAGCTTCCTGGACATTACTCCAGTAACACAGACCATAAGATCGACAATTAATAAATGGGACCTCTTGAAACTGAGAAGCTTCTGTAAGGCAAAGGACACAGTCAGCAAGACAAAAAGGCAAGACATAGGTTGGGAAAAGATATTCACTGACCCCATAACTGACAGAGGACTGGTCTCAAAATTTATAAAGAACTCAAGAAGGAAGTCTCCAAAATGCCAAGGATACAATCAAAAAATGGGGTATAGAACTAAATAGAGAATTCTCAGTAGAGGAGTCTAAAATGGCTGAGAGACATTTGAGAATGAGCTCAACATCCCTAGCCATCCAGGGAATGAAAATCAAAACAACTCTGAGGTACCATCTTACTCCTGTCAGAATGGCTAAAATCAAAATCTCCAATGACTGTTTACGCTGGAGAGGATATTGAGAAAGGGTAACTCTCCTACACTGCTGGTGGGAGTACTGAATTGTACAGCCACTTTGGAAATCAATATGTAGATTCCTCAGGAAAATGGAAATCAGTCTACCACAAGATCCAGCAATCCCACTCTTAGGCATATACCCAAAAGATGTACATCCATACAACTAGGATGCCTGTTCCACTGTGTTCATAACAGCATTATTTGTAATAGCCAAACCTGGAAGCAATGTAGATGCCCCTCAACTGAAGAGTTGATAGAGAAAATGTGGTACATTTACACAATGGAGTACTATTCGGAGGAATAAAACAATGGAATCTTGAAATTTGCTGGCCAATGGATGGCACTTGAAGCAACCATCCTGAGTGAGGTAATCCAGTCACAAAAAGAGAAACATGGTATGTACCCACTCATTTATGGATTTTAGACATGAATCAAGGGAGTGCCAGCATGCAATCCCACTGCCAGAGTCTAGGTATCAGAACCTTCATCCAACGACTGATGAAAGCAGAGGCAGATACACACAGACAAACATTGAACTGAAATCCTGGAATCAGGTATCAAAAAATATAGAACTGATAGGCAAAGGAATTAAGTCTGGGCTGGTTTATCCCACAGAACAGTTGACCTGAACAAGGGGTAGCTCTTGTACCTCAGATTGATGACAATGTGGAAAGCATGGGACTGACCTATGAAAGATTTGGTAGGATTTATCTTTGACATACAAATAGACTTTGAGTGCCCATGCCAAAATATGTCAGGCTCTCTCAGCAGCAACACTTGGGGGAGGACCTAGGCCCTGACCTGGATGAAATGACAGTCAATGGAGATCCAACATGGAGGGCCTCACTCTCCCTGGAGAAAGGAGTAGGTGTTGGGGACTAGAGGACCTAGTGGGGAGGGCAGTGGAGGAGGGGAGGGAGGGGAACCTGGGATTGACATGTGATACAATATTGTTTCTAACCTAAATAAAATAATAATAAAAAGAATAGAAAAAATTTCAAGGTTGGTGTATTTTAGAAATAGATGGCCAAGTCTGGAAAATTGGGAATGATCTGTTTTGGTACAGCTTATTAATTTGGGGAATATATACATGTATATATATCTTAAGTGTAGCAATTAAAACCTCAAATGTATTGGCTGATAAACTATTCCTATGTGTATGTTAACTGTGAGTTATAGAGAATAAATTTCAGAGAATAGCATGTTCAGTCTCATACTATGGATACAAATGGAAAGTTTAAAATGTGTTACACTGTGGAATTTATGGACATATAGAATCATACAACATTGAGAATGGGCCTTTAAATATCTGGTGGGACAAATTGTCTGGACCACACTGGATATGGTAAACCAGAAGAGGTGAAGAAAACATTTGGAATCATGTGAAAGACAAACCTGAAATGAACTCACACAAAAGCATGGGGCTCAGGAGCTAAAGCAGCAGAGTATGTTAACCCAAAAGATAACTCTGAAAACCACTAAGTTGTGTTTTTCTTCACTCATATTTATCCATAAGTAACTCAGTCAGCATTGAGGGTTTTTAGATTCCAGTCCTCCTCATGTCTATGGACACAATAAGTCAAATCACACAGAGCTGCAGAAGGATGTGAAATTGCTTATCACAATACGCCTTTAATTGAATATTTTTATTTCCAAAATAAAACCTACAAGCTATTGAAAGTAACAGGAGAACCATGTAAGTAAAGTTTCAGAAATAAGACAAACTCGGGTTACAAGTAAAAGCTGTAGTTTTTCTACTTGGTGCTCAGTTTTCTCTGGTTTGTCAATGATTCTCTGTTCTCAATCATTTAATCCACCTTTATCTCCCATCCTCTCCACTGCCAGCTTCTTTACTCTCTACTCATTATTTACTCTCCTCATGTCCTCTCATCTCTTCTTTGCTCTAATTCTTGCTGATTGCTTGTCCTATTAAGGAACAAGTTCTGTGATCCAGAATTTTCACTTTTGAGGATGAAGGTTAAAGTTGACTCTTCAACTCCGGATTGTGTGACCTGATGTTTTCCTAGTTTAACACATTTTGCCAACAAGTAATTAAACAGAAGTTCTGCTCCTCCTTCCAAACCATCAGGCTATTTATACATTGAGCAACACAGAATGTAATGGACTTTGCAGAATACAATGATTTTTTCAAGCCACAATTTATCAGTTTTCTCTGACTTCTAGGGAACACAGAGATTCCCCGAGGCCCAAATGCTTCAAAGTCTGGGGGCTACCTTTGTTGCTTAGAATGTGAAAGACACACAGTGCCCCAGTGTCCCGCGCTACCGTCTCGCCAGCAAGAACGACGCGGCACACTTAGGATCCTTCTGCAGAACAGCTTTAATGCCTCTTGAGAGGGAGAGCATAAGCTTACAAAGCAGAGACCCGGGGAGCGAAAAGCCCAACCCTTATATAGCTCAGCAGTCCCCGCCTCGGACGTGTCATCTCCTGACTGGCTCCTGCTCGTCAGCCCATATGACGCCACGGGAGAGGCAGAGAGTAAGGGATGGAAAAGTAGCAGGCACATGCGCACCAAGGTTGTTTACTCCAACTGACAACGGATGTCAGCGCCATCTTGTAATGGAGAATGTGGGGGCGACTCCCTACATCTCCCCCTTTTTGTTTTAATAGCAAACAGGCTCTCCCAGGACATTAGAGGGTAGAGACAGTGGTTGAACTTCCCAAAGAACAAAATTAGTGAGACGTGTATGAAACCTATCCCTAGATTCATCAAAATCCGGGATGCTTCCGACTTGTCCTCTGCCTTTTTTTGGGAAAAGGGAAAAAATACAGCACGTAACCCTTATGCAGGACAACATGTCTCTCAGAGGAAAATATCTCTCTGTGCGATGCCTTTGCTCAACACCACTCTTGAGAGGCCAGACTAAACACTCTACCCTGTGCAATGAACCTAAGTTCCGGGTGTGCAGGAGCTGTTCAGTCGACAGCCTATTGCTTAAGCATAGTCAACCAGATATCGGTTGACGCCCCTTGCTCGAGTCAGTGCTTGTGCTATGACCACCTTATCTCTTTTGTTTTGGCTTCTGAGCTTGCAGACCAGCCAGAGAATAAACACTATTCCGCAGCATAGGACTGCTCCAAACAATCCCACCCCCACCCATTCTTTGAAATATTAAACAGCTGAAGAAATCCACGAAGACAATCCCTCCATGAAGGACAGGTCAATGCTCAAATTCATAGGTCCAATTCATTGCAATTAGTGCCATCAATGTCAAGTTGTTCCTCTTTGTCACGGAATATGTCTCGCCATCCTTTTGTTCCATAACGGCTGGGACCCAAAAGGGATTTTCTTCATTCTGTGGAAAAACACAAACAGCTCCCCAGGATCTTATTAGAATAGGATCCGGGCCTTTCCATTCATTAGTTAGCACATCTTTCCATTTTACAAATTCTTTGGGTCTTTGCGGATCCGAGCAATGCCTTGTTGCTGCATTTTGACCCTTATCATCCAGATTTAAAAAATTCATAAACAATGCCATGGCAATAGCCACTCTTGGTGTTGGGGGCAACTCCTTCATATTCCCCCTTTTTTGTTATATTAGGTAAGACTTAAGTGAGGGATGTGCTCGCTCCACGATGCCTTGTCCCTGAGGATTGTAGGGCAGGCCTGTAGTATGTGTGACTTGCATTTGTGCAAGCTTCCAGTTCCTAATAAGGGTATAAGCCTTCTCCCCTTTTTTGTTTATCTTCTAATGTCCCTCTTGAGGACTGTAAGGCCTCCCCCTTATCCTTAAATTTACCGGGGGGGTTATCTTTCTTACAACCGGTTTCTTTTTACGTGCACCTAACCTCTCACTACACTACGCTTGGTTTCTGACATGCTAGAGGGATTGAGAGGAGCCATAAAAATAAACACCTGCGGCTCAAATGAAACAAAAGTAACGATGTAACAATTGTAACACAGGCTCCAATCCAAAGTCCCAGAATAGCATACCTCTCCGAGCGTAGTTACCTGCAGTTCTGAATCCTCCTTGAATCCAAGGGGTCTCCGATGGTGCTGACGATGATGAGGTCTGAGTTCCCGGGTTTCGGCACCAGATGTCCCGCGCTACCGTCTCGCCAGCAAGAACGACGCGGCACACTTAGGATCCTTCTGCAGAACAGCTTTAATGCGTCTTGAGAGGGAGAGCATAAGCTTACAAAGCAGAGACCCGGGGAGCGAAAAGCCCAACCCTTATATAGCTCAGCAGTCCCCGCCTCGGACGTGTCATCTCCTGACTGGCTCCTGCTCGTCAGCCCATATGACGCCACGGGAGAGGCAGAGAGTAAGGGATGGAAAAGTAGCAGGCACATGTGCACCAAGGTTGTTTACTCCAACTGACAACGGATGTCAGCGCCATCTTGTAATGGAGAATGTGGGGGCGGCTCCCTACACCCCAGGTGCCAGGAATACTACCCTGAGCAAGGCAGCTGTACTGTGCCAACTCAATGATTCCCCACAAAAGACAAAAGTTGTTAACACAGAAGCAAAATGTGAAAAGGAGTGGAAAACCTTTGGTAACTGGAGTTTTGCTATGATGAGGAACAAACAACAGTTTATTTTATTCTGTGTCATGACACAAGAATATAATTCACTGAGCATATTTCCCTCATAATATTCAGATGCCATATTCTTGCTGCTTCCATAGGTCTGCATTGTTCACCTGGAGACTTTTCCTTATGTTTTCATATATACATATTTTTGTCTATATAACATCTATGAACCATACATGGATAAAGAAATTGTGTGATTCACTTTTCAGTATAAAAAACCTCCATAAAGTATTCACTGTGAGCCAGGCGTTGGTGGCACATGCCTTTAATCCCAGTACTAGGGAGGTAGAGGCAGGAAGATCTCTGTGAGTTCGAGGCCAGCCTGATCTACAGTGGAAGTTCCAGAACAGCCTCCAAAACAATACAGAGAAATCCTGTCTCGAAAAACCAAAAAAAGTATTAACTCTGTGTTAGGCAGTGATGTCTGATACAATTATACACTCAAAATTCATCTACAGCATGGGTCAAAGAAGAACATATTTTTAAAGGTTTCAAGAAAGAAACAGGAAGTTTGCTGGGAGATTGTATCTTCTAGAACTTCTGCTTCCTAATGCCTGAACAGGGTTAATAATGACAGAAATGATAACATGGGAAGATAGATTCTTATGACTTGTTAACTATCAAAATCATTAAATTGCCTTGCTTTTAAAATTTCCCTCAGCATTGAAAAAAAGGAACTACAAATAAGTGAAGGAACTAAAATCTGAGGGAAGAAAGTATTGATTCACACTCAAGTGCTTCTCTGTATCTTCCTTTATTCTTCTGCTATTCTCTTTAGCCTTTGTTTTTTCTATTTATCTGGTTTTTCACAGTTCTTGGGGATACATTTACAATAGTAATTATTTTTACAATACAATGTGAGTCTTGGATTTCTCAGTGTCATCAAGGGTGACAAGGTTTCCACATACAGCAAAAAACTAAATCTGCTAAGAGAAACTGTTATCAACAACTGTTTAGGGTTATAAGTCAAGGAGGTACTTAATTAAATTTGCAAAAGGAACAAAACCTCGCACCTTCCAGTGCTCTGAACTAAGTTGTGGCACAGGTCTTCAAGAAAGTTTACTTCTCCCTGAGGATGAGTAAATGGACTGATTACCTTTGTCTTTATCTTCTCAGAGGAAACAGGAGAGAGCATTACATATCTGAACTAAAATATTGAGTTAATAAAACAAGAAGTTTCAGAATCCTTTAGTGCAGGGTTAGTGTAATTATTGCTTTTCTATATGCCAGTGAGATAAAACAAAAAATGCTTGTTTTTACTATCCATATAAGCAGCTACAAATTAACAACTTTGGGCATATAGTAATTCTATGTCCTTGGATATCTGAGAAAGACTTAGATGGAATAAATGCTTTTGCCTAGGCACTAAATGATGGTGAAATGGCATCTATAAGGATAATTGCAGGAAGGCAGATCTCTACAATGGAGAAGGAAGAAGGAAACAGGTCTCATGAATGGCTAATGAACTCATTCAGTAAACTAGGACCTATTAATGGGGAAGAGGTTTTATACATATCTAGGCAGTGTACTAAGTACACTCCAAATGCAAGAGAGAATTCATTCCTAGTAAGCTATCAGATAGTGCAAAACGGTGGTAAGTAAATATGCAACAGGAATTATCTACACCAAGGCACAATAAATTCATTCACAAGACTTAAATGACAAATACAAATTTATACTGGTTTAATCCATTAGAAGAATCCTTCTTTCTATTGAGTTTTCTCATGATATGGTAGCTGTATAATTACTTTGAGATCTTGCAACTTGTATCAATTATCTATAAACAAAATCTCCAGACAACTAAGGAATGTTAAGATTGGGGGTTAGTCCTCTGTAGGGAGGAACCTCCCAGTTGGTCAACAAAACCAACTGATCAGGACTGACATGTTGTATATGATAAGACAGTGAATGGAGTATGGAGGTCATATTTTTATATTTAATAATGTGTGTGTGTCAACTAAGAAAGAGAACTTCAAACCACTATCCCTCATAAACATTGATGCAAAAATACTCAATAAAATACTGGTGAATCAGATCCAAGAACACATCAAAACAATCATTAAACACGATCAAGTAAGTTTCATCCCAGGGATGCAGGAATGGGTCAGCATACCAAAATCAATCAACATAATCCACCATATAAACAAGCTGAAAAACAAAAATCACATGATCATCTCACTAGATGCTGAAAAAGCCATTGCAAAATCCAACACACCTTCATGGTAAAGATCTTGGAGTGATCTGGGATAACAGGGGCATACTTAAACATAATAAAAGCTATATACAGTAAACCAACAGCGAACATCAAACTAAATGGACAGAAATTCAATGCAATTCCTCTAAAATCAGGAACAAAACAGGGCTGTCCAATCTCTCCAAAACTTGTCAACATGGTACTTGAAGTTCTAACCATTGCCATACCACAACAAAGGGGGATAAAGGGGATACAAATTGAGAAGAAAGAGGTCAAACTTTCAATGTTTGCAGATGATATGATAGTTTACATCAATGACCCAAAGAACTCTACCAGGGAACCCTTACAGCTGATTAACACCTTCAGCAAAGTGGCAGGCTACAAGATCAACTCAAGAAAATCATTAGCCCTACTATATACAGAGGATAAAAGTGCTGAAAGAGAATTCAGGGAAACATCACCCATTACATTTGCACGAAAAACGTAAAATACCTTGGGGTAATGCGAACCAAACAAGTGAAAGACCTGTATCGCAAGAACTTTGAGTCTTTACAGAAAGAAATTAAAGAAGCCCTCAGAAAATGGAAACATCTCCCATACTCTTGTATAGGTAGGATCAATTTAGTAAAAAAGGCAATCCTGCCTAAAGCAATCTACAGATTCAATACAATCCCCATTAAAATCCCAACACAATTCCTCCCAGACCTTGAAAGAACAAGAATCAATTTTGTATGGAAAAACAAAAGACCCAGAATAGCCAAAACAACCCTGTACAACAAGGCAACGTCCGGAGGCATCACATCCCTGACCTCAAGCTCTATTATAGATCTAAAGTCCTGAAAACACCTGGGTATTGGCACAAAAATAGACAGGTAGACCAATGGAATCCAATTGAAAACACGGATATTAACCCACACATATACGAAAATCTGATCGTTGACAAAGAAGCTAAAAATATACAATGGAATAAAGAAAGCATCTTCAACAAATGGTGCTGGCATAACTGGTGGCTGGCATGTAGAAGAATATGGATCGATCCATGTTTATCGCCATGCTCAAAGTTTATTCCAAATGGATCAAAGACCTCAACATAAATCCAGCCACACTGAACCTCTTAGAAGAGAAAGTGGGTGGTAGCCTTGAATGAATTGGTACAGGAGACAGCTTCCTGAACATAACACCATTAGAACAGAGAGTGAGATCAACAATTAGTAAATGGGACCTCCTGAAACTGAGAACCTTCTGTAAGGCAAAGGACACAGTCAGCAAGAGAAAAAGGCAGCCCACAGAATGGGAATAAATATTCACCAATCCCACATCTGACAGAGGGTTGATCTCCAAAATTTACAAAGAACCTAAGAAGCAAGTCTCCAAAACATCAAATGACACAATTAAAAATGGGCTGCAGAACTAAATAGAGAATTTTCAATAGAGGAGTCAAAAATGGCTGAGAGGCACTTGAGAAAGTTCTCAACATCTGTAAGAGAAGCTTTTTCCTTGAGAGAAAAGCCTTCCTGACAGCCTGGTTCTAGAGCCGCATCAGTCCCAAATAAACACACAGGAGTCTATATTAATTATGAAGCTGTTGGCCTTGTTTGTTTCCTACTGGCTAGCTCTTACTTAAGTAATTATCCATTATTGTTAACCTAACGATTTCTCTTACCGGAGAAATGTTCCAGGCTTCCTATCTCATAGTGTCACATCTCAACTCTCTTGTGTTTCTCCTACCCAGAGTCCTCCTCAACTCCTAGTCCCTCCTATCTTGGTTCCCTATTGGCTCAACAGTACTTTATGGACATAAGACTTCCCCAACATCTCCTCTTTTCTGTTTAAAAAAAAGAAAGGTCTTAACTTTATCATAGTCAAATTGTATATAAAAGAACAGTTATCAAGTAAGAACATAGTTACAATATTTTAGCAAGATTTAAAGAAAATATCATCCATCCCATCCCTGTGAGTCCAAAGTTCTATATGTAGCTTATCTTTTATCATAAATAACGAAAACTATAATTATAAATATCTGTCTTTAACTCCACCAAAGACCAGATTTGTCAATGTATCAGAGCTGTTTTCACAACTGTGGTTTCTCTTCCTAGATAATTTTAACTTGTGTCAAGTTGATAGACTGGTAATCAAGACAAAAGTCTACAGGGAATTAGTTTTTTTGGGGGGCTGGTAGTATGAGTTTGTGTGTTTACAACATGCATACATATATGTGAATGAGCATGTTCATGTGTGTGTGTGTGTGTGTGTGTGTTTATACTGAAGGTGTTACAACTCCCTAGGGAAATATATTCTGACTTTACAGTTAATGATTTTATACCTACATATGTAAAAGGAGGATTTCATTGAAACTCAGAGCTGTGAGGTAAAAGTATCTTGACTTTTTGGCAAGTCAGGATATATATAAACTTTTGAAGGGAAAGAAACCTGTATAGATACTGCTTGAGGAGAAAGGAGTCCTGATATGTTAGGAAGACTGGTCATACAAGAAGCTGTATTCTCGCAGTGGGGATAGTCTGCCCATAGGATTTGGGAATCCTGCTTCTCTCTGAGGGAGATAGAATCATTATAGCTGAGCTCTGTGCCACTCCCAAGGGATTTTGCCAGCAGCACTATATGTTTCTACTCAGCTACACCTTATTGGTTATGTATTCTGCTTCACTATTTTAAGAGAATACCACTTCAGAAATGTAGTAAACTGCTCCAGCAAAATGATGTTACTTCTTCTCTACTCCCTTAAGGAAATTTCCAAGCAGATGTTGTCAGTTGCTTCCTCTGCTCTTCACTCCTAAGTGAGCATTCCAGAAGAGATTCTGCCCCATGTCACCCAAATAAAATCTACACTCAAATTCTTTCAAGAGATTTATTTGGGAAAGAGTAATCCATGAGAGTTGGTGCCTACGAAGTGGTAGAGATAATTAGATACTAAATGAGCAGGCACAGGGACTCACGTGTGGTTACTTAGTGGTTTGGTTTTTCCATGGCTAAGATATTCAGAGAGTGAATTAGTCAAAGATTTCAATCACTGTGAATATGGACATTCTCATATATTGACTTTTTTTCATTTCTGCCTTAGGAGTGGTTGGTTTCCTGTTCAGAGATAAGTTGGTTTCATATTCAATTTGTCAGGGAAGATTTGGCTCTAGTTTCTGGGCCATAGTGTTTTTCCTATACTGGCTCTTTTATGCCTTTTAGCTCTAGTTTCAGGGCAAGTGCGTGTTTCTTTCACTTGCTCTGATTTCAGAGTCAGTGTAGGTTTCTTTCCCTGGTTCTGCTTTAAGGGCTATGGTGGGTTTAATTCATTGACTCTGATTTCAGGTCAAAGGTTAATTTCTTTCACTGCTTTTGTTTTCAGGGCCAATGTTGCTTTCTTTTATTGGTTTTGTTGTCAGGATCTGTATATGTTTTTTTTCATTGGCTATGCTTTAGATGCTAAGGCATGTTTCTCAGGATTCAGGGACTGGGTAGCTTTCCTTTGTGGCAATTTTATCTTTCAAGCACCATGACACAGGAGTGGATGTCATGGGACACTCTTGGATGTTCATTTTACATTCTTTACATTCCCACCTTTCAGATTGGCCTCTTGGCTCTTCTTCTGGTGCATTTGCTAGTCGAGCTGGCTAAGCAGCTCTGAGAATTCACCTGTGTCCACTTCTTGTCTCCCTGCTGTAGGAATGGTGGGAATGTACATATTAGAACCATATATTACTTGTGACCATCTTATATATACCTTCCTGACAACCTGTCACCTGCATCTAGCAGTCACTATTATAAAACCTTCTTCTAGAGGAATACTTTGTAAAAATGTACAGGTGAACTCATATAAGTTTTTTCTCTTTCTGACTTTCATGAATCACATTTTTGTATTCTTTATGTTTAAACACATTGTATAAAATTGTAGTTTTTCATCATTTATATGAGTACAGCTGTTACAACATTAAAATATGTCATAAATCCTCACAATTCCATCATGATACATTTTATATATGCCAACCAATTCCTCCTGTTGTTATCATTATGTGAACTCAGGTCCATTTTCCTGTATTTTCTTAGGAGATGTCCAGCTTGGATGCAAGCTCTGATCTGACTGTCCTTGGTGTTTCTTATACCATTAGGTAGGAACATGTAACTTAGATCCCAGGAGTTCCCTATTCTTACCATAAATAAGAGATAGGTGCTCTCCTCCATATAGGTGGTAGAACAGGATTCTGAACACTTAAGCAAGAGGAAGAAACAAGTGTGATGGCTTTCTTCTACCTTCAGGTTTATCAGCAGGTGCACCATCATTGTTCCCTGCTTCAATTTTATTATTCTTATTAATTTCTTGTTTTATATTACAATCCCTGTTTGTCCTCCATCCTCTCCCCTGCTCTCACCAATTCCCCCACTGCATCTCACATCTACTCCTGAGAGAAGGTAAGGCTTCCCTCAAAATACCTACTAAGTCTTCCCATCATCTCCTTGAGACAGTACAAAGTTATTTCCACACACCCCACACCCCACACCTGATATACCACCACCACACCTCACGCTCCACAACCCTGACACTTTTTAACTATATATATATATATATATACATTCTTTATAGCTTTATTTGCACATTACATTTTCTGATGGAGTGAACATTCATGCTAAATTGAAATCTTAAATTCACAAAGATGTGTTTATTCTTATATTCTTATTTTCTGTACATGAGTGTTTTTCATGCATGTATATATTTTCAATATGGAATTTCAGTGCCTATAGTGACCATACAAAGGTGTCATCATCCACTGTAACTGCAGATAATTCTGAATAAATATGTGGGTGTTGGGGAACATTTCCATGTTCTCTACAACAGCAGTAAGTTTCTGTACCACAGAGCCATCTGTATACTTCTCTCAAATGAAACTTATAGCATAAAGAATACAGTCACATACCAACAAACTGAAAATACACAATCTGTATGTAAGAAGTATATGTATTTGTGAACATCTCTCTTGGTTTTTAGGTCACAGTCTGAGGTGATGTTATTTGTGCCACACAACCCATGTTCATGTTCATCCTGTTTTATCTTTGGCTCTAAAGAACATTTAGAATTTTAGAGTTATTTATTTTTGTGATTCTAAGGTCAGAACATGACAGTTCTGTAAATTCTTTCTTTAAAGCCTCAAAGTTCTTTTGTCACAGGTCTTTCACTTGTTTGGTTAGTATTTCCCCCAGGTTTGAGGCAATTGTAAAGGGTTACGTTTCTCTGATTTCTTTCTCGGCACTTTTATCTTCTGTATATAGTAGGGTTACTGATTTTCTTTTTTTTTAATTTATTTATTTTTCAGTTTAAATTTAGATTAGAAACAAGGTTACTTCCCAAATCATTTACAGGCCCCCCTCCCTTTCCCTCCCCTCATATACCCTCCCCCCAAACCCCCATTATCCCCTCATTTCCCCAGGGAGGGTGAGGCCCTCCTTGGGGTTGTCCATATTGTGTCATTTCATCCATGGCAGGGCATAGAACCTCCCCCAAGAGTTCAGGGTGAGAGTGCATCTCACTTTGTTGGATGGGAGTCCAAATTCCGTGTTTATACTCGGGAAGAGTACTGATCTACTGCCCAAGGCTCAATAGATTACCTAGGCCTCCTCACTGACGCCCACATTCAGGGGGTCTTGATCAGTCCCATTCTGGATTCCCAGGTGGATGCTTGGGATTCC
The DNA here is from genome assembly GCF_017639785.1 of Mesocricetus auratus. NCBI lineage: Eukaryota > Metazoa > Chordata > Mammalia > Rodentia > Cricetidae > Mesocricetus > Mesocricetus auratus. Next base: position 15,767 of record NW_024430763.1, read on the forward strand.
ATGGTTAACCTTTGGCAGGTCAGCTGTTTCTGGGGGTTACACCAGCCCAGTCTTAATCCCTTTGGTCATCAGTCCTCTCTCTTTGTTACTGGCTTTCTTGAGTTCAGCTCAGTACTTAACCAAGGGAGTCTGCCTCTTCTTCGATCAGCCACTAAATGAAGTTTCCGTTTCCCAGACTCTCTGTCCATGGGATTGTAGGCTGGCACTCACCAGATCTATGTCGAAAATCCATATATAAGGGAGTACATGTCATGTTTCCCTTTTTGTGACTGGGTTACCTCACTCAGGATGGTTTCTTCTAATGTCATCCATTTGCCTGTGAATCTCAGGATTCCATTGTTTTTTTTCTGCTGAATAGTACTCCATTGTGTAAATGTACCACATTTTCTCTATCCACTCTTTGGTTGAGGGACTTCTAGGTTGCTTCAAAGTACTGGCTATTATAAATAATGCTGCTATGAACATAGTGGAACAGACATCTTTGTTGTATGAATGGGCATCTTTTGGATATATGCCTAAGAGTGGAGTTGCTGGGTCTTGTGGTAGTTTTATTCCCATTTTTCTGAGGAATCTCCATACTGATTTCCAAAGTGGGTGAACCAGTTGGCACTCCCACAAGCAATGGAGGAGTGTCCCCCTTTTATCCCATCCTCTCCAGCATAAATTTTCGTTGGTGTTTTTGATTTTAGCCATTCTGACAGGAGTGAGATGGTATCTCAGAGTTGTTTCGGTTTGCATTTCCTGGATGGCTAAGGATGTTTGTTGGGGAAGTCTTATGTCAATAAAGTACTGTTAAGTCAATAGAGAACCAAGATAGGAGGGACTAGGAGTTGAGAAGGACTCTGGGTAGGAGAAACGCAAGAGAGTTGAGATGTGACGCCATGGGGTAGGAAGCCCGGAACTATTCTCCGGTAAGAGAAATACTTAGATTAACAATTGTGGGTAATTACTTAAGTCATAGCTATCCAGCACGAAACAAACAAGGCCAACAACTTCATAATTAATATAGCCTCCTGTGTGTTTATTTGGGACTGATGCGGCTCTATAACCAGGCTGGCGGGAAGGCTTTTCTCTCAAAGAAAAAGCTTCTCTCACATAATGGTTGTCCGAAGCGGGATTCAATTTCCACACAAAACGACAAAATCTTTAAATGAATTTTAGAAACAGAAGAACAGAGAGAAATCTTCTGGACATATTGGAGATCTTCAACTCCATCAAAGACCACAGAAGGATAATATATAAACACTAGGATTGACAGATATATCTTACTGCCTGGACAGTCACCCGAAGATCCTCTGTAACGTTGTGGCATCCATCTTCGGCCCATAGGCAACAATGTGGTTGGAACACTTCTCAGCAAAGCAGGAAATTTCAAACTGTCCATCTGCATTGGCAGTCTGTAAGTCATTTTTTTGTGTGCTGCAGAAAGTCTGGTAGATTCTTCCATTAGCAGGAACCCTGTAAGACTGAGTTCAGCAGTCACTTTCCTGTGGGTCCTGTATGTCCAGATTATACAACAACAGTCAAACAGTCTAAGCAAGAGCAGTTTCTTGCCCAAATGGCTAATCTTGCCATGTTGAAAGCAAACTCCATAACGAGTTTCTTCGATGCCCATCTTCCTCTGAGACATAATTGGTGCTGCCAGGAGCAGACATTTCTCACTGTCATAGAAACCCTAAACCGTTTTAAATGCCATTTTCTGAAGGACGTTGAGAGGTTTGAAGACTGTTTATGTCAAATATATTTCTGTATATCTAGAAAACCTAACTTACCTAACTATAAATTCTGAGTAACTATCTATAGTCTGTATTCAATTATGCATTACATTTTAAAAGATGAGTATAAGCACAATACTTAATCAAGAGGAGAATTATTCACATCACAAAGTTTACCTTGAATTGTATCAATAAATGAAAAACAATACCCATACCATAATTCCCCTTTTTACCATTAACAAGAGATCAGCTGTGATCATTAGCCAATTATAAACAACCCCATTTAAATGAAAACAAAGTTTTATAAACAAGATGGGAATTAGGACGTCGCTCATTCCTAACTGCTTCGTGCTGGAAGGGGGTGCTGTTCATACCATGGGGATCATGACAAAACTCAGAAACCTGTATAAGTCCTTATTTTCGTGCTCTGTAAAGCTCCACCATCTTAGCTGTTTCAGTTGTTGGAACACATGATCCACTGCTTCTGGGGGTCTTGGTTCGTCAAACCACGGAAGCCTGGAAGGAATCCTCAGCTTTTCATTTTCTGTAGAAACATGAATAAAAACTCCTTTTCCAAGTAATATATCCTTATACTTAAATTTTGAAGTCAAGGCATTTTTACAAGATATAAGTTCAATTAATTCAGCAGCATTTATAATCAAGTGTACTTTAGCAATTTTTCCCTCCTTAGCAATGAAAAACCTGAAAAACACAATAGTATACAGTATCCAGACTCTCTGTGTATAATCCATCTATATGTGGCTTATTTATTTATCTATTATTACTTTATTTATTTTACTTTTATTTATTTTTCTCTGAGACAGGGTTGCTCTTTGGAAATCTGCCTGCCTCTGCCTCGGGAGTAAATCCTACAGCATGTGCCACCACAATGCCGGCTTTTCTATTTATTTACCACTTTGCCGTTTCAGTTTCTCTCTCAATCTCATGTATATTTTTAAACACACTGTAAACCTATAGAGGTTTTGTTCTTTCCAAGTCTGACTTTACTGTAAATCTTTATGTTTTTCTGGCCACGTGTATGTGCATGGTGTCCCATATTTCCTAGATATTTTGTATTAGAAATTTGCTGGACATGATATTTTCTGCGATCCATGTATCTATTTCTTCTAGTCTATCTTATATACCTGATATACTCTTTTGTTTCTCTTGCATTATTTTAGTTGTGCTTGCATGTATAGTCCCTGTTCATTTACCCAGCTTTTCTATTTCCAGCATTCCCTAAGTTTGCCTTTTCTTTATTGTCTCTATTTCAGGTTTCAGGGCTTGAACTGTTTGAATTATTGCCTTCATCTGCTTGATTGTTTTGCTGTCACTTTCCTTGCTTTATTTAAGATATTTTTTTATTTCTTGCTTTGTGTGTTTTTTCTATCATTTCTATACGGGATTTTCTCAAATCCTCTTTTAGATTATGTCTCATCTTCATGAAATTTTTCTTTTTTAGTTCATTCTCTCTTCATCATCTGTGTTGTTGTATTGTTCAGTTTTCATTACTGCAGAGTCCCTAGATGCTGGTGTCATCATATTGGCTTTTCTGCCATTGAATTTTTTCTTATATTGTCATCATCCCATCCCTTTTTTCAGTGGGTACAGGTGGTGTCTCTCTCATTCCTGGTGGGTATTGGTTCAAGGTTCTCTTCTGGTGGGGGCCAGAAGGTATAATACACTGACTGGTCTCGTGTTAGGTACATAAGTTTCTGATGCACTCATTCTCCAGTTGGAGGCAAACTATGCCCCCCTGCTCTCTTCACTCTGCACTCTGCCATGAGAGGGTCCAGGAGTAAACCATCTCCCTCAGTAAGTACCTGGTAGCTAGGTTATCCAAGGTAAAATCATGTTGGCTGCTTTCCACAGGCCTAGAGAACGCAGAGTGTTAGAGCTGAAGTAAGTCGTACCAATATGGGGATCCTGAGCTCACCACTGCCCTATGCCCTGACTGGGGGTGGTAGTAGGCCTGCTCCCTCTGTAGATTCATGGTGGCTTGGTCCTCAAGGGTCATGTCAAACTGGATGCAGTCTGCAGGCCCAGGGATCCCAGATAAGGTGACCAGAAGGAAGGGTGAGACTGCTATGAGAGTTCAAATCAATATCCTTCATTTAGTGAGGTTGAAAAGGCCTCCTCTCTGTTGGCTTCCATGGATATCTCACACTTTCAAACATCCATATTGATGTTCTGCGTAGGATTGTGTTGAGATAATTTCTGTCTCTCTAGTCTAAGCTTTAAAGCAACTGAATATGTAGTCCAGGCTGGGATCCAAATCCCAGAGAGAAATTTGCACACATATAGTGAGTGCTGGGATTAAAGGCTTGTGTTTGTCTTAAAAGTATGTGCTGGTTTTAAAGGTGTGTTCAGAGATTAATGGCCACAGACAGTCTGTAAGAATTCTTAATGTTATCTTGACTTGTGCATCCATAAATTCTCAGGAAGGTAGCAAATAGTGACACACAGTGGCACGTTTAATGTTTCTTAGCCTTATGAAATCAACTATTGTCTTAGGAATACTTCCTGTTTTCAAGGTTGCTTTAACTTACTAAAATAAAGAATATGAACAACATCAATGAATATTAATACGGATAAAACATGCATATTTATATGGAAGTTTCAATCACTGTAGTACTATTTGGCTAATTCATTTTCATAATTTGGAGTTCTTTCCTACTATGTGGAGCTGGGGCTGAGATAGGATTCCAAATGAAAATTCAAGCAGAGGGGAATGTGTCTTTCCCCATCTACCTAGCTTGAGAACTTTTTTTCCATATAGTTAGGCACAAATTAAAGAAACACAACAGGCAGACCTTGTTGTTACTAAGTGATTGTCTTGGTTCTGAAGACACTCCTGCTCTACTTAGTGATAAATGGAAAGTCTGCCAAACCCTGATTCAGGAGGTGTGGTTGAATCTCATTCTCTAGTCATTATCATGGAAGATTGACTCTGAAGAAAGCCAGTATAAAAGGAAGTCAACTTGAAGAGAGCCTCAATTGGAGCAGATAAGAGGCTAGAAGACACATCAGGTCCTAGTGCTTCGGAATTACCTTGAAATTCATCATAGACAGAGGTAAGTTTGGAGATTAGAAGCATTCACCTCCACAGTGCCTTGAGCATGAGTGCTTTGTCATCATTTGTGTATTGTAGGAGAAGCTAGTCACAAAAACAAGGAGAGCTCAAGTAAATATGGTGGTCATTGGACAACCATTCTTTTTGTTTCTTTGTTTGTTTTTTCATTTAGTTCTTTGGGTTTGGATATTGGAGAAAGATTTCCCTGTTTTCTTTCATGGACATGTCTTGGTTTCGCCATGAATTTAAGCTAACTGCTCACTCCTGATTTTTTGGTTTTGAGATGCATTCTCTCGAGTTGGTTTGCATCCTACCCTGGAACTTGCTGTACAGACCATGGTAGCCTGGAACTCACAGGGATCAGCCTTCCTCAGCCTCTAGAGTGCTGGGAATAAAGGGGTGAGCTGCCAATGCCTAGGCATTGCACATTCACAATTATTGATTTTCTTATGAAAGTGTTAGACTGTGGAAAGTTAAATAAGGGGAAAACGTTAAATTTGAGGTTCATTAGTAATAATTTCATAACTTACAGTGAACATGGAGTCTTGTGGTACCTCACACCATAAGTTTTCAGATCTTCCATCTCTGAAACCAGATTTTCCACCTTGTTGAGTCAAGTCTTGTTGCCCTGTCATTGTCACATTGTTCTGGTCTGTAGAAAAAATTGTTTAGCACTATTATTGAGTATTTAGTGTAAACAAATAATGGAGCTCTACTAGTTTGAGTAAATTTGGGCTCCAGAAGATATTAGGGAATAGCAATATTAGGAGGCATGTCCATTTTAAAGATGACTGGATGATACACACCTTTAATCCAGACCTTGAGGATGTAAGTCACAACCTTAATCTGGACCACACCTATGGGAGGAAGTCTGTAAGTTTGTTAGTGTACACGGAGGTTTCATACTCTGGAATGAATCTATTTCAAATTGCCTATAAGATGTAGCAGTCTCTTTGAGGCTCTAAAAATCAAGTTCAAGCCCTATGGATAAATCCTGGTTCCACTGCCAGGGACACAAGCTTTGCCAGACTTCTTTGACTACACATAGGGAGTGGTTGTGGACATTGGTATGTGGGGAAATAAGGGGCACTATTGGAAGTGAGGAATTAGGAAATGGGATTTATGTGTAAATTGAGAGAAGATTGATTTAAATTGAAAAAATTTCCTGAGAGAGCAATACAAACGATGTAGCATTCTCAACTCCTGTACCATCTCTGCTTCAAGATTCAATACTATATTCCGTTATAGATTGAAACTCTGATCTGTAAGTGAGCACCACAATGAATTGTGTCCTTTATGAGAGTGTCATTCTTATGGATTTGCTTACTATGGAAATAGTAAACCTAATTTAAAAAAGAAAAATTTATAAAATGAATATATCTTCATTTTTTAGTTATGTATATCCTTTTAATTTCTAGATTTAACAATCCACAAATTGCTTTTAAAGATCTTCATATCACAAGACAGATATTTGACTACAATAGCTGAATATTACTGAAGATTCTCTGCAGAATGCAGTCCCAGCACAGAGTAACATTTCAAATCCAGTCATCAGAAAATCTCCATAGTTTAGACAAAATGGAGCTCATCTCAACACAGGGTTTGGCTTTGAAGTAGCAAGATGGCGACTCTGACTTACCAGTTCCTTGGCTAAATATCCCTGCAAATAACAATGACTCCTGTGTAAAGCAGGAGCTACAAAATCTCTGGAAGATGTTCAACTCCTGGTTGCAGCCAGAAAGACATAGCAATGAACAGATAATTTCACAATTGATCATGGAGCAGTTTCGTAAAACTGGGCACAGCAAGGACAAGATTGCCGTCAAAAAGAAGAGGGATACAAGTGGTAAAATCATAGGGAGATTCATGCAGGAAATTACAGATGAGTGCTTCAAGCCTCCTGAGATGGTGAGTACCTGGGGTAAGACTGTAAGCTACGAATCAACACACTCATTTGTATGTGGGGAAAACAAGGAAGTTGTAGACTATTTATGTGTGAGGCTATATTACCACACAAAACTATTTAGAATGGAAGTTATATACTGTATTAAATTTGTGGAAATTTGTTTTTTCTAGCTCTTTCCATTTTCCTGCAATTTTCATCATGTCATTACTTTTACCATTGGGAATACTCTAATGTGTAAATGTACCACATTGTCTCTATGCATTCTTCAGTTGAAGTGCATAAAGGTTGTTTCCATATTCTAGCAATGAGAAGACACTTTCCCCTTCTGTTGGCTAACTTTTTGTCTTAATGATTGTATCCATTGCCTCGCAGAAGCTTTTCAAGTTTCAGGAGATTCCACTTATTTATTTTTGAAGAGTGTGGCTCACTGATATTAGGTTTAAGATGTTGTCTCCTGTTCCAATGTTTTCAAGGCTACTTCCCAATGTCTTTTCTAATAGGTTCATTTTACCTGTATTTATGCTGGCCAACTTGATCTACTTAGAATTGAGATTCAATGATTATGGTCATCTGGTATTTTTTTCAGATTCATGTATCCATGCATGGAGAGGAAGGCCTCCCTCCGGGGCATATGACATTGAAAGAAGTAATCAATATTCAGAATGAAATGAAATCATCAACAACAACTGCAAGGACAGATTTGCCGATCCCCTTAAATATATTATTGCCAACACGTGAGTGTCAGGAAGTTGCACAGACGAGTGTTGTTGCGCAGAAACCCCTTCTTATGCCCACTTTCATGGACTGTCCATTTTCAACAGGACATGAAGACAGTGAAGATGGTTATAACAATCCGATGAACCTCAGTGAAGTAAATAGCAGGGATAGGAATCCTGGAAATGAGATGGATTCCATTTCCATTATCCAAAAACATAGATGTCTCCAGACTGAGGATCAAGATGGTTCTGACAGAATCCGTCACGATTATAGAAGTTCAAATCAATTGACCTCCACATACTATGGATTTTCTCAAAGGGAAACTTCTTTTGAAGTTGTCCCCTAGGAGGATGTGCAACAAGATTATGGTTGAGGAGCAGCTACAACCAGAGATGATCACCAGGCCACAGCAGAATGAAGACTGCCAGAATTCTGATAAAGACTACACATGTGAGAGTCACCAAGAGAGACACAACAGAGTGCCAAAGACATACCAGTGTGAGAAATGTCCCAGAACATTCAAATATCCCTCCAGTCTTTTACCCCACCAAGGAAGACACAAGAAGGAGAGAACCTTTTTCTGTAACACGTGTCATAAGGACTTCTATAATAAATCAGACCTAAACGTCCATTCAGTCATACACAAGGGATTGAAACCTTTTGCATGCAATACATGTGGACGTCCATTTAGCCATAAAACACATCTGATTGCTCATGAGAGGATTCATACAGGAGAGAAGCCCTATAACTGCTCCCTATGTAACTATAGCTTCTGCTAGTCATCCACACAACACCGGCATAGGAGGCTGTTATGAGAAGCTTTTTCTTTGCTAGCCTCTTTGGTTTATCACCCGCCAGCCACCTGGTCTCTGCCGCGTTGTAGACCCCAATTAAACACACAAGACGCTGTATTAATTATGAAGCTTTTGTCCTTGCTTGTCTCTTACTGGCTATCTCTGCTTTAAGTAATTACCCCATAATTGTTAATCTAAGTATTTCTCTTACCGGAGAATGGTCCCGGGCTTCCTACCCCCATGGCATTACATCTTGACTCTCTTGTGTTTCTCCTGTGTTTCTCCTTCCCAGAGTCCTCCTGGACTCCTAGTCCCTCCTATCTAGGTTCCTATTGGCCAGACAGTGCTTTATTAGCATAAGACTTCCTCAACAGGAGGCATTGCCATAAATCAGACTGAACTATGGACCATGCTCACCAGTGTTTAGCTGTGGTATAGGCTTAGTATGTTGTCTGCATATGAAGAAACATGCAGCCTCTATACAGCAAGAAGACATTAAATTTGTACCATGTGATTTCTAAATTGATCCATCTGTAGACACATCTCATTGCCATTTGCCAGCATAGCAGATGAGACTTTTTTCATTTTTCTAATATGTTTGTAAATCCAAACCTGTCTTTTGCATTTTGTCTAACATATATTCAATAAATAAATTGAATTTGAATACTAATGTCTCGCTACTGAATTTGCATTCTCTGTGTGTGTGTGTCTGTGTGTTTGTGTGTGTGTGATTTTCTGAAGTTTTGCATTCTGTGTGTGTGTGTTTGTGTGTCATTTTCTGAAGTTTACTTTTTTTTCTTAAATTCATAACAGGAAGTGACAACACAGGAGTTAGTATTCATTTACATTGGGAAATTGAAATTGTCTACCAATATTTGTGTACTGACTGATATCAAATCTTCTTTAGTCACCAGCATCTTTTGGTACAGATGTCCATGACAGTGACCTGACATTGCATGTAACTTTTTCTATAAAGGTGTGGTGTCAAAACTAACTCTTAGACTTGCATTGAAGGGCAGTATTCTCAGAGCTATCCTGCTTAAAATTCACCTATGTGCCTCTTATCAATAGACATTGCTGTTCCATAGAAGTAAGATTCAGATGCTGAAATTTATTCTGAGGATCCACCCCAACTGTTTCATTATTGCCTTATCATAGCCTTCCTAACTCTAAACTAAGAACCCTAGAAACTGAGGACATAGAGGTAGCTGTATGGATGCTGGCCTAAAGTAATAACAAGTGATTACCAATGGGAAATGTTTTCCATGAAGAAATTCAAGCAATAATTATGAAGAAAAGAGAAGGAAATAATAGCCATTTTATGAAACAGGATTCTGTGCTTTGCCTGACAGATTTATTTGGAGTTGTTTATGTGTTTACATTTCCCATTGGAGGCTGCACACAGTCCAAGCATACTGAAGTTATGTTGTAGATGAATCATGACATCCCCTGATTTAAATGTTGCGTGGAGCAGCCTGAGAGCAAGTATCCAGGTTGTTTCAATTTATTAAAGTTAAGAATGGCTTCAAGTGACCTGAATACCAACACAACTTGTGCCTTTTCACATTGAACTTTTTTTTTGATTGGTAACCTTGTGACCCAGAATTTAAGTGTTTAATGTATTTTCATTTGATGCATTCTCCAGTCTTTTATTTTTCCTCATGAAATATTATTGGGGGATTTATGCTCAAAAGGTTTCAACATTAAATTTTCCTAAATTGTTGTTGGGGATGGTTTATTCTTTTCTGTCTTTAGAATTTCTAGCCATTATCGGGATTACATAATTTTGGAGTAGACATATAATATGCCTTATATTTCCTCTTGAGGTCCTACTATATGCCTGGGCATGTTGAACTCTACTTGTGAGTGTGAGAGGACAGAATGAAGATGATTTTGATGAGATATCTTGATGTATCTTGATTGCAACTTATGTTATATCAATCTCTGCATCTGGGAACCATGAGCAGTAGGATCAGAAGTTCAGGCTTTCTCTGCTACTCTGGGTGTTCAAGGTTATCCTTGTCTACATAGGATGTCTCCTAAAGGCAGCAAAACTAATCAAACGCTCAAAGTAAAACCAAAGATTTTGTTTAAATTGCCCATTTTGTCATGGGTGTGTAATTCAATATTGAAATGCAGTAGTTCTCAACATGTTTCTCTCAACACTTTGAGGGGGAGGGGCATGTAATCATAACACAGGGATCTTAGATTAGATATTCTACTTATAAATATTTATATTACATTTCATAAAAATATCAAAATTACAGTAATTATGATGGATGTCACTACAACACCAGGAAATTTTTAATATGCTGCAGCCTTAGTAAGGTAGAGAGCCACTCTTCTAGGTGTTTATTCAGAAGAATCAGAATTCAATACTAGTGAAGACACAGGCCCTAACCCTCTGCAACTAAATCAACAGTAATATATGTCAAGACTTACAGGTAGAGACAATTTGCCTATCTCAGAAAGATCCTTTCAGTCCTAAAGACTAAACTGATTTTAATCTGGCTATATTTTTCTTTCACAAGAGCCTGTAATCATAAGAAAATATGAAGGGAAACATGCAAAATCTATGAGGGCAATTGATGGTAGAACTTCTTTGCAACATACAGCTTCTAGGGTAAACCATGCTGATTCCACAAACTGAGACTCAAAAGGAAGTCTTTGTCATTCATTCTAAAAGAAAATATTAATTCTCCTATAGTATGCACATCTAATATCCCCAGTCTTTCCCGTGAGCAGATGATGACCCCTGTGTCTCATTGATGGGAAGAAACAAGTTAACTGGTGTAGTTATTTGAAGAGAACCTCCAAATTCCTTCTTTATTGCTATTTTAATTTCTTCATATTACTTTTAATTTTTTTATTTTCCATTTTCCCTCCTTACCCATTCTCCCAGCACTCCTTCCACAATCCTCTCTTCTTTTGTCTATCCCCTCCTCCTACTTTGTCCTCTAGAAGACATTTTTGTGCCATTCTGGAGGAGCAGTGATATAGTGTTTTCTAAGTAACTGTGACACCATTAAACTCTCAATACATCCTAGGATCTGATTACAAGGTATATCTAGACTTTAGACTTTTTCACTTACATAACTTATTTGTAGTCTTTCTCCCATTTGCCTCTTTTATGAAAAAGCATATTTTTTATATTTAATTATATGGAGATAAATATTGTATTAAACTTCACTGAATAAATTCTTAGCCTCAAGTCTAAGGCATTATCTATGAGAAATTATCACTTGCAACTACAAAAATTTAAGTATCTTATCTTACTTTTGTAGATATTCCTATCTCATTACTGTATTTTATTTTCATGAACAGAATTTTGATGTGAATATTTTGTAAATAAGGACTGGTAGTAAATGCTTAGATTTTTCATTTCTTATACAATTAATGTACCTTTCTGTTTATTGTGATCATTTGAAGGATTCTAAGAATGGAGACAATGTTACTACACAGATATAAAATAACTGGGTTTGTTAATTCAACTGTGATGTAATACACCTTCCCTTTGGAAATGTGTGGCCTATGCTGTAAATAATGTTATTTTTGGATCTCAGGGCTCTACATGTAAAATGCCAGCATTGTGCCTCCATATTATCCACACAGCCAGAACACACTCTCCTATAGCATGCAAATAAGAGCAAATTTGGATGGGTAACCTCCTAGGAACTTTTTAAAATTTACAATGAGCATGAAATAAGTTACCTCACATTTCAATATCTTTTGGTATTCAACAGGAAGAAAAAGTAATATATCACCTCTTTTTTCTATAGAGAATACAGAGATAAAACTAAACATTTATAGGAAGCATTTTCAAAACAAGGAATGGGCCAAAAACCTCTATAGAATGCGTGCACATGTGCGTGCACACACCTACCCCCCATACACACAGAGACAGAGAGAGAGAGAGTTATTTCATACTTTAGAAGGCACATTGTAAATCATTTGATAGTTATATTATTTATTTTTCTTCTTCCTGGGATTAATTGGCTGAGATTGACAAATCAAGGAAGGAAAATTTTGATCACAGCACAGTCTGAAGGCACAGTCCATGAGGGCAAGGTTGTTGAAGTGAGGAAAGATGGAGTTTTGGTGAGAGAAATACTATTTATTACTGTTGAATTAAGAGTTCACAAAAAAGAGGCAAATACCTGAAACATACACATAGTCATGTCAGAAATGAAGAATGCCATTCACAAGTTAATATTGTCAACCTAAAAAGAAAACATATGGCTTTTAAATAAACAGTTCAATATTTTAATAAATTTTCATATTTTGGATGGTTAAAACGTAAGGGAATACTTTAAAATACATTCTTAACGATGAGGAAATAATATATAGCAAAACTTACATAAAAATAACAAAAACATACAGAATCAAAAGAAGTGTGTTTTTCATTGAGTGTGTGTTTGTAAATCTCAAATATTTATGATCATGATATTAAAAAAATTCAGTAAACTGCATGCCATTATACAGTGGGGAAATGTATGAAAAGGGAGGAGAGGACATGAGAGAGGGATAACTAACAGTAAATATATTGAAAAATTCACATAGTATATATATATATATATATATATATATATATATATATGGCCATGAGATTATGTGTGTGTATGTATTTCTCTGTATGTGTGTGTGCATGCATGTGTTCAACAGCAGTTACTACTGCATACAGAGACAGAATGTTATGATAATCTCAGAAGCCATAGGTTGGCAAGTGAAATGATACTCATAAGAAACATCCTATTTACATTACCTCATACTGTCCTAGAGAACCCCAGAAATATAAAGAATCCTGTCATTCTTATTACTTACTCAGCAGAAATTGATGACAAATCCCTCTTGCTAAAGACACTACACACTTTGGGATAAGCACATGAGAAATCATGTTCATATTGACCAAGAAGTCTAATCTCTGCTAGATGCCTTTCATGGTATCTTTGATGCATGTAAGGTGCTGGAGAAAGAAAGTCACTGATAGTCCTACCTTCTGGGAACACTATACTACAATAATGATTTCCATAGGTAGATTTAGTAATGGCTAATATGTCATAAATTCATTGTTGTTGTAACCCACAATATTTTGGCTAGATTTGGGGTTTCCTCCACAGGAATCCTGGTATGGGAAATGTAGCTAGGAATACATGCTTAGGGAATATCGATGCCCCATGAAATTTGCAGAGTGAACATTGTGTGAAATAACCTCCTAAATCATATATCTGTACCTACAAATTATTCCAACATCCAATCTCACCAGAGGAGTTTCTTTGTGCTGGGAAGTTGGTTAATACATTGACTACAGTGCAGACAATAATTGACTATGTAATGACCTGTGACCTGTAGAATATACATATCATCAGCCTCACTCCAAGGATCAGAAAAGGGGATGGAAATAATGGTGAAGAAATTATCAGGGAGGATCAGAGAAAAACAGTATCTGCTGCCTATGAAAACAGCAATGCCCTCATGAATCTATAACATCTTAGATGCCTACATAAGACCTGTATATGATCAGACTTCTAACCATTCTATCATGAGGGAGAGGTTCATGAGACCCCAGCGATGACTGACAAGTTTTTTACAATTGATGTTTTCTAGAGAGGCAGGGTCAGTTTACCCTAATGGCATAGGCTCCAGGAGGTCAACCAAGCTCCATTAGATGGCATCATCCCCTAAGTTTTGATAGAAAGCAGAAACGGGATATTGTGGTTTAGAGAGAACATGGACTTTCAAGGGACTAGGAATATGGTGCTTGATCTAGAGGACATAGCAGGACAAGTAAGTGGGGAACATGAAAAAATGTATTGATATAGAACAATCTCAAAGATTTAATAGAATTTATTTTAAAACTCCACCAATAAACATAATTTTTGTTCAGTATGTACACCCAAACAACAATCTATACACTACAATTAATTGAAAGAAACTCATTTTAAAAGAACACTGAATCAGAGATCTGATTAGTTTTTACCTCAGATTTCCATTACCAATTTTCTCACTTGTATTAGTCCTAATCAGATTTTGACCAAAATCTGATACCATC